>NW_026623630.1:631250-637016 GCF_030028575.1 Malurus melanocephalus
CTCCTCCCTGCCAGCCCTGCAGAACATGAAATGGATTTCCTCCCCCCAGCTGGGAGCCTCTGCCAGTGGATATTGCTGCTGTGGAAGGCTCTTATTTCAAGGTGCTGGCAGGGATTGTARGACAGAGTTGAGCGAGTGAGTGAATTCCAAACTCACAAAATTACATGCCTACAGCACATCATATGGTTAATAAAATGGAAAAATCGAAGCCGTGGTCCCACAAGTTCTCTCTTTTAAAGCTCAGACACCTTGAGTTTATGAATTAGTAAGCCTTTTTCATTTCATAGTCCAGAGGGAATCGCTGTTTGCTGCCCTGTTCCTCCCGGTCCTGCTGTGCTGTGCTCTCTTATAACTTTTATTTTAACCTTCTACTACTTTTAATTGCATTTGAGKAAGAGTTCTTGCCTGGGAAAATGCTGTCTTCCTCCCTGCCCGGCAGCAGTTGGCTTTGGAATAGACAGAAACATCATTAAAAATCAGAATTATTTTCGGTTCACCCATTGATCATTTATAATGTTTCAACCTCGCAGTGTGTAAATAGAGGGAAGGCAAATGCAGAGCTTCTTCTGCATTTCCATGAAGAAATTCAGGAATAATTTCTTTCTCAAAAGGGTGCTCAGGCCTTGGCAGGGGTTGCCCAGGGAGGTCTGGAGTGCCCATCCCTGGAGGGGTCCAAGGAATTCCTGAATGTGGCACTGAATGCTCTGGGCTGGGCACAAGGTGGGCATTGGGCACAGGGATTTACTAACATTTTGGGATTCCTGAATGTCCCCAATGGAGTATCTAAGGCCCATCTATACCTGGGACTCCTCTGCATGCATTAAACACCTTGGAAATGTATTAAGCCAAAAGCTGCTCACAGACAAATTTTGTGACACAGTAAATATTTTCCTGAGCAGAGCAGTGCCATTCCTGCCCCATCCCTCACTCCCATGCCCAAAAAATGCCTGGATAAGGAATATCCCTGATCATTCTCATAAGGGGCTCCATCAGTATTTTCAAAATGACTAATGGCCTTTAACTCCCGGATTCTATTTATAAATAAAATATAAATCTCCACTTAACTCGTGTTACAGCTGAATTTAGTGAGTACTTGTGGAAGGCTTGTGGAGCACAAACAGGCTGGGATGGAATGGTTCTCCAAGGAATTCTCTGCAATGAGAGAATGTTTGGCTAATGAAAGCAAACATCCTTTTGTGAGGGCT
Source organism: Malurus melanocephalus (assembly GCF_030028575.1). NCBI lineage: Eukaryota > Metazoa > Chordata > Aves > Passeriformes > Maluridae > Malurus > Malurus melanocephalus. The sequence continues at coordinate 632,456 of NW_026623630.1, forward strand.
TTGTTTGAACAGTGCTCTGATTCATGCTGGAGCTCACAGAGTCACAGAATCAACCACAGAATCACAGAATCACAGAATCAATCACAGGATCACAGCATCATGGAATTACAGAGTCACAGAATCATGGAATCGCAGAATCACAGAAAATGGAATCATGGAATCACAGAATCACAGTCACAGAATCACAGAATCAATCACAGAGTCCAATTTTCAGTCCTGGTTTCTTCTGGGTTTATTCTTCCCCTTGTTGCCTCCTGTGGACACGCTCTCAACATCCCTCCTGGCTGGGAAAAGCCTTCCCAACCAGGCAAACGTGGGGAGAAAGGGAACTGAATCCCCTTTTTTTGGGCCAATATGGAGCTCATTCCTTCCTAAGAGTGTTTTAGACACAAACCACATCCTCGGTCCTTYGCTGAGCAAACGAGGTTTAATCTCWGTCCCCCRATCTCAGAGCTGGGAGCTCRGGCAGGTGAAGGTGTTCTGCACCTTGCGAGTGTCAGRGCTCGGCTTCACCTCCCCGCCCGACATTTGCTGCTTATCTCTGACAATTAGMTGTGCCAAAATCACCTTGTTTGTTCTCTTATCAGGGCAGGGAGACAGCTCTGCGCTCAATCTTGTTTTCCGACTCTGCAGCGCGATGGAATTTATTAACCCTTCACTCCTTTGGGTCTGTTATTCTGGGAAATTTCTCCGTTAAGACTTTTCCATGGGATTCATTTTTTTTTAAATTTATTTTTCATTTTTCTGCTCTAAGACTTTTCCATGGGATTTATTTTATTTTTTTTTTCTTAGGGTGGGATCGGTGGTACCCCGGGGATATGTGATTTGTATAGGATTCATTTCTATCTGCCTTGTAAAGTTGATGAATCTCTTGAGAATCCTTACAGAGACTACATGGATGGAAGATATATAAAATCTGTTATTACTACAGGCCTGGGTATTCGGAAAATTGACATTATTAAAGGGGGGGATAAGAAAAACCCACCTAAAAATGTGCATAAAAATATAATGCTTCGATTAAATTAGTGATAACAATTTTCCTAACAAACCCCGGTCATTTTTCATTTTGATTACAGTTTTTCTCTACCTTTCACACCTGCTTTTCATGATGAATTGTGGCTGTTGCTGTGCCTGCTCAAGCTCTGCTGGAACCACGTGTGTTGGGGATTTGCCGTGGCTCATTTTGAAAGGAGTYGTGTGAAAATGATCTTTATGTGCTKGGAGTCAAAATTAACCTTGGAAGAAAAGTCAAAACGCCACAATCTACGTCAATCTGATCAGTTATAAATCATGGAATGGGTTGGAAGRRCCTTRAAGTTTATCCAGTCCAACCCTCCCAGCCCCAATGTCCAGCCTGGCCTTGGGCACTSMMAGGGATCCAGGGGCAGCCACAGCTGCTMTGGGCACCCTAAACAACCAAGAATTCCTTCCCAAAAYCCCATCTGACCCTGCCTTCTGGCAGCTGAWGCTCTTTTCTGTCAYTCCAGTCCYTCCYCATCTTCCCTGTTGGTTCCTTCAGCTCCYATTCCCACTGTTTGAGTTCACCTCACAAAAAAAAGGAATCACTCCATTCATTAACAAATTCTGCAGAATTGTGACTTCCAGCACCCCCGAGCCCTCCTGGTTTCAGCATTGCATAAATCTGTCCAATTTTCAATACTTCTCTCTGGGTTTATTCTTCCCCATTCAAGCTGCAGTTGCACATCCAGTCTAAATTTCAGCTTTTTTGCTCTGTTTAGGTGAAAAGATTTTATTTCTGAAGCAGTTCTTGAGAGAAYAGATCAGGCTTTAGCTTTTGCTCATTAACACCTGCTCGCTGAATTGTGCATTACAGAYATCAACCTGGAGGCACCACAGAGCTCACCCTCAATATTTCCTTTCTGAAGGGTTTTTTTGGGGTGAATTATCAGCTTTTGCTCACAGTTTTATGCTTTCAGCTCCATGCTGCTGTCCCTGTAATAAATGCAGCCTTGGGGGACTCCTGTGAAGAGTAACTCCATGGCTTCACTCTTGACAAGAATATGATGAGTCTAGTGGTGATGCTACAGCATTTTTAGCCATAATATTATCTTAAATCATGTATTCATTTACATTTTTCAGAACTTCTAAACTTTATGGCCCTCATCCCGATGACCTTAACTTAGAATTTTGTAAAACWTTGCTGAAGGAGAGATGAAAATTCACCTGACAACGTACCACAGGGGTGGAAATCTTGGTCTGCCTCCCACAGATTTCAGCCCCATAGACTTTAAATGAGAATATTATTAATGTTAATACTACCCAGAGTTTACAATGTCTTTCTTTTGCAAATTAAACCTCTCCCAATTAACACATCTCTCTTTATAAGGCCTCACTGAGGGGAAGGGGGATTTCATAAGAAGAAGAAAACTCAGCTCAGGGGGAGGATAAATGGCTAAAGGTTGGACAAGAAAGAAACACCAACATTTCCAGGAATGACTCTGACTCCTTTCCCTTCACGTGGAGAGAAATTCCTCTGAAATCAACAGAAATTTCTCTACYTGACACAATTTTTCTACCTCCTGACAGAAGCTTTGGATCAGTCCTGGAGAAAAAAAAGCAGAAATCCGAAGGTAAATAATGCGAGAAAACAAATTCGTYGTGAAGTGACGTTAGATGAGAAGAGCCCAGAAACAACACCTCTGATTTGAGCCTTTCCAGAGCTCTTCAAACACCAACTCCTGCATTTGTATCAAAGTTGGATCTCAGGGAAGCTTCTAAGGCAGCACCACCCAGCAACAAAGTGATTGCCACAGCCCTGACATCGCTTTGAAAAYGCTCAGCCTAATTCTCTCAAAATCTGACAATTAATTGAAATTTGGTTACTTGCAATCACTGGAATGAAAGAGAAAAGGGGGAAAGTGTAACAAGGCAAAGCTGGTGGTAAATTGCAAATCCTCAGCTTTGATTGCTCTGGAGCTGATGAACCTTTTGGTGGCACCCAGGAGTCAAATGTCCTGGAAATACAGAAACCCCAAACTGAGTAGAATCCCCAGGAATGGTGACTGCAGATGTCTGAGGTAGGAAGGGACCATCCCCAGCAGCTGCATAAAGCTGGATAAACCCCTCCCAACACCACATGCCACATTTCCATACTCTGATCTCTGCTCAGCCACTGCAAAGAGAGAAAAAAAAAAAGTGATTTTCAGGCAGAAAAGGCTCAATCCCAGGAGCGGGGAGAGGGATGGGGCATTGCTGAGCACTCATTCCACACCTGGGGGGACAGAAGAGAGCTGAAAGTGTTTGAAATGTATAAAAGAAATAAATGTCTGGGAAGTGAAAGAGTTTTAAACGACTTCCAAGGCTGAAGTTTTGCTCTCAGGGTCAAAAGGCCCCTGCACTTGCCTTGCAGAAGGACGGCAGAAATTTTAATTGCTGGGTAGGAAAAAAGCCATTGAGGGAAAATAATTCTGTGAGTCCTTTAGATAAATTAGGCCAAATTCTGGAGGCTGTGTGTGGACTCAGCCTGGGGAATTTAAATTATAAATAAAAAGGGAGGTTAAGGCTTCAAAACAAGTCTTCAAGTGGGAGGCGATGGTGCTGGCACTCACCCTGCAGAGTTTGGGGTTTGAGTTTTTAGTCTCAGCTCATTCCCAGTTAATTCCCAGCTCATTCCCAGCCCACAGAGTGGATCTGAAATCCTCAGGGACCACCTGGCAATGGAATATCAGTGAAGAACAACGACCTGCTGGACTGTGCCTCTGTGCCAGGGGAGCTGCAGGAGCCCCGTTCAGGCCCCTCATCAGGTTCTAATGAGACAAACAGAATTTGCCAAATCCCTGGCTGTTTCTTAATAATTTGGACCATTAGCTGCTGAAATAAAACACAATGTGTGAGAAAGAAAACATTACACCCTGAATAAASCAAACACGCTCTGATTAATTTACTTTCTTTCCAAGTTGACAGCAGAGGTCAGCAAGCAAGACAACAGAAAATCCCATTTTCTCAGCTTGGCTGGCGGTTGTTTAGGGAGGTCACTGCCAGCAATACCCACCTGGGYACTGAAACGTGACCTCAAATTACCTGCAAGTCCTGGCCACTTTTTATCCAGCTGGTTTCTTGTCACAGCACGGAAACCATTGGTGGTTTTTCACCTTTGGAAATCTTCCTCCAGAGATGCTGGATTTTATCTRTTTCTTTTTCCTCCGTGAGTTTTCATCCTGTTATAATTGTAATTAATTATGTTGTGAAGCTGTGGSTGCCCCTGGATCCCTGGCAGTGCCCAAGGCCAGGCTGGACAWTGGGGACAGTGGGAGGTGTCCCTGCCATGGCWRGGGTGSCACTGGATGARTTTTAAAATCCTTTCCAACCCAAACYATTCATTYTATRAAGTTAATTCATTYTATTAATTCTATGAAAAAAAAGCCACAGCWGCCATTTATTTTAAACAGCTCCCCCAATCTATTTTTTTTCCTTTTTGTCTTTACACTCATTATTGCATTTTTTGTTCAAATGTTGTATCCTAAATGTCAAAGAACTCATCCCTACCACACTCTTAAGCAATTAAAAGGAAGCACTGGCTGGCTCAGCATTCTTAAATTTG
>NW_026623630.1:637617-671533 GCF_030028575.1 Malurus melanocephalus
AGAAAAAAACCCAAAACCTGATGAAACAAAACCCTGCATAAAGGTGGAAAATTGCTTGAGGAATGCTCTGGTCTCACAGGGAGAAATCTTTCTATTTGTAGCTGCTAACTGCAAACTCCAAGGCTGTGATGAGGCTTTAATGTAGAAGAGGGAACACGATGTAGCTGATGAAAACATGTCAACACAGCGTGAGCTAAAGAACAAGGAGGCGACTTCTCCCTCAAATCAGAAGTTTCAGATCTTCAAACRCTTCTGCAGCAACAATTGGGGGAGAAAAGAAAAAGCTTGGGCGCTCCTACAAAGCTTCCAAAGTATTTTATCAAATTTCTGCAGGCTTGTTAACATTATGGGCTGCATAAAATGTAGGTTTCTTCATTAAGTTCCTGATTTTAGGTGTGATATGGTATCAGGAGAGAATTGGGCACAGGACCAAAGGGGGAACAGGCTGAGAAAATTTGGGATTTCAGCCTGAGGAAGGGAAGGTTTTGGGGACACTTTCCACTAGGCCATGGCTAAATCCAAGTAAATGGCAAAAAAAAAAAATAAAAATAACACAATTATAACTCCAGATATGGGCTCTGGGATTAACATGTTGAGAAATAATTTCACTTTTTGGGGGGAAGAAATAAAGTCCAAAACTGGATTTAGATGTGAAAGCGCTTCAAGATCCCCAAATAAATATATTGAAAGCATTACTGAGATTATGATATGACAGATTCTGACCACTGGCAGTGGAATTAAGAGCTCTTTGCAGGGTTCTCCATCTAAATTTCAYGACTGCCAGATCCTAATCTCAGGTCCATGTCATGCCTTGTTTGTTCTGTAGCAAACACCGCTGCGATGCTCCCTGAATATCCATTAGCCACAGTTTTTGGGTTTTTTTTTTTTTTTCCTCCTTCTCCTGGGATTCTCCCAGATATATCACCCTTCTGAGATTAAAATCTAGACCTAAATCTTCAAAGCAATTACACAGACAAAAAGCAGCAATCTCCTCCTGCTCGGGGAGTAGAAATCTCCGGGATCGGAAAGCGATGGGAGATTATCAACCCCGGGAAAAGGCACCGCGTCCTGCAGGAGAGATCGATACCTGGACAAATATTCCTACCTTGATCTGGCTCCTCTACAAAGCTGTAGGAGTTTGTTGCAGATTTTAATGGAAAGACAATTGGGMAGTATGGATTTTTCTTCCCCCTCGGGAAAGGGTGCGTTTAAAAGAGCCAAAGCAAAACAAAGGGAGGGTGGAAACAGCAGTCTGGGTTTGTTTTCTTCCTTTGTTTGAATGAAAATGTTACTGATTTTTTGGTGTCTGAATACTTCCTTTGGTGTCTTTGAATACTTTTTTTGGGTGTCTTTGAATACTTTTTTTTGCAAGGTTTGTTGGCTAGAAAAGAGTAAACAGGGAGAAAAAGCTGATTTTGAGGTCCTCAAGCATTGGATTTTTGGAATGTGTCAGGCTTGTTTATATTCTAATGACTGGGAATGACATAAAAATTAATTGTTCTTTTATTTTTTACAAAGAATGGGTTAAAATTAATCAATCCTAAATCACTTTATAGTGGCTTTGTTCCCACGTACACTTAAACAAGTCGTGGTGCCTGGGATCCCTGCACTGGTATTTATAATTTATTTTAAAAGGCAGGAGGCAAGATTATAAAAAATATTTCATTACATTATAATACCCCAACCATCCATAAGTGAGCAGGACTTTTTTCCATCCCAAAGAGACCATTTCAACTTCAATAGAAAGAACARCAAAGAATCTTAGCCCACAGTGCCCCCAGAGCTGGGATTTCACWGAGAGCAGTCAATGAACTCCTCATTTTCCAAGGTGGGCGTTCAGTTGTGACGGCAAAAATCAGCTTCTCTCAGGCCTAATTCGTGCCTGAAGTTGTCCAATGAATTCTGATATTTTCAAATYATAACTGCACATGAAAAGTGATGGGTAAACTGTGGTCTGCACAAAGTCCTGCCTGTAATCCAACAAAAACCAGGCTGGATCTTCAAACATTTCACTATTTCTCATTGCTGCTGACACGAATGGAATCAGAAACAGGAATACCTGGGAGGCTGCAGATCAAAATCACTGCAATTTGCAGTTTTTACTGCATTACAGAAGAAAAAATAAGGTAACTTTTTTTTTTTTCCTTTTTTTTTTGGGTGCAGTTACCATATATTACAGAAGACAAGAAGGTCAGAAAAGGATTAAAATAGAAGAATTTAATAGTCTTATCATTAACCACACTGCTTTTATGCTATTTAAAGCAAATCTACCGAGGTTAACATTAAAAAGTGTTGTCTATGAAGTTTGCTTGATTTTAAAGAGAAATAATTAAATACTGCTGCAGTTGTCTCCAGAAACAAATCCTTCTAAAGATCAAATATCTCCTTTAAGGTATAGAGGGGATTAAGGGCTATTGCAAAAATGTTCATGTAATTCTATTTAAAGCCATGAATTATGCAGGTAGGAAAAGACCCATAGCAGAAATAAAAAAAAAAAAACCAAAAAAAAAGAATTTAAAAAGGTACAGATTCAGGTGGCATCCATAATTTCAAATACAGAAAAATGCAGCCCCTGTTGCATCCCACAGCACTCGGCTGCGAGTGACAAAGTTATACGATCCTGCAACAATAAAAAGGGGAATTTAGATTTGCAGTAAAAGGATCGAAATGGGTTTTCACCTAGCAGGGCCCTCCAAATCAGCCCCGTGCACCATTTGCACTAACAAACGGTTATTCCACRAGGCAGAAGACATTTTGATGTGCTGATACATTATTTGACATTACTGAGAGGGAAGCGATGCTTTGCTGGAGTGAAAACTGGATGGACCTAAATCAATTCAACAGGATTTTGTTAACTGGTAACCTCCTTTAACTTTCATTCGGTGTCCTGGTCAATATTTTTGGGTATTTTGAACAATCCCTCGTCTTCACAGAAGGAAATTATCAGTGGGCTCAGAGCAGACACTTAAATTCCGTGTTGAGATGGCATCTCTGCCAAATCACCACAAGAAAATATTCCATGGGGGGTTGAAAGTTGGTGGTTCATTTCCTGGTTACATCTTGTCCGGGTTATTCTGGGGAAAAAAAMCACCAAAAACCTCCCTAAGCTCCAGATCCTGAACTTTCACCTGGCAGGACCAGGTTTCTCCTGTAAAATTGAGGCTTTGGAAGATCACAATCATCATATCATGAAGATAAATCACACGAGGTGTTTTGATGCGGTCATGGATAAAGTCTGTGGAATGCTTTCAATAATTTTATTTGGATTCAAACCTGAGTTTGATTTACTTTCCTGAAATTTGTATTTATTGTGGTTCTTTTTAAGGTTTCCAGAGGGGAAAAAAAAAGAATTGGAGATTGTAAACCTGGAAGAAAGAGTCTTAAATTCTTTGATTCTGCTTTTGTTCTGGTGGTGAGGACTATCCCCTGAAAGGAAGGGTTTATGACTGAAATATCATTAGCTGCTGGCACTGAGGTGCTTAGGATGGGCTGTAAATTTCTCTTAACTGCTGCTGATCCTCAAATATAATCCACATCTAAACCTCACATCTAATCAGCCAACTAATCAACTTTTTAATCAACATTTCACGAGTAGTCTTGACCTCCCTAAGACCACAGCTTTATCAACGATCCCGAAAGGCCCAGCTCCGGGATTGGAAAATCCTGGGCAGTGTAGGAGGCTCAGAGTTCCCAGTTTTATTCAGTGTTTTGACCTTGAAACCCCTGGATTCATCAGACTTGTCTGTGACAAAAGTAAGATCGAGTCCTGGGTGACTGGGGACCTTGGGATGAAATGAAACTTCCTGTTTCATTTTTCATAGGAAGGGCAGAGCTGGCAGCTCTCCAGCAGTGGGATGATCCCAAGGGATGAGCCCTGATGGCCAAGAAGATTTCTAGGGGGGCTGAGAGCCATCACCCAGCACCCCTGGCCGGAGAGAGCCAACTCTGCTGCCTTGAATTTGGTCCCACATCTGGATTTGGGGCCACAGCTTTGGTCCCACATCGGGATTTGGGGCCACATCTTTAGTCCCACATTGGGATTTGGGGCCACAGCTTTGGTCTCACATATGGATTTGGGCCCACAGCTTCGGTCCCACATATGGATTTGGGGCCACATCTTTGGTCCCACATTGGGATTTGGGGCCACAGCTTCGGTCCCACATCTGGATTCCTACACAGACCCCACAACTGCACCCAGAGTGGGGTGTTTTACCCTGGGGATGAGCCCATGAGCGATCTGGAGCCCAGAAATGGGGATGAGCCACCCCTGAGTCCCGTGTCAGCCATCCCTCAGCTGCTCAGAGCTCCAGCCAGATGAGCTGCATGTCAAACCAGCTTTTCACAGCACTGTCAATAGGCACATTTGGGGTTTTTTTTATCCCTATGGGATTGAGAGTGATAAAACCTATTCATGCCAAGCACTTTGGGAACAATGTGGCTTATATGGGAATGGGCTCTTTGTGCAGCTGCAGCTGCAGGGCTGTGGCACAGCCTCACAAAAAGCTCCATCTCCCATCCTCCCAGGGATAATTCCCAGGTTTTAGTCCCGCCTGGTGCTGGTGGCTGAGCTGGACACAGGTTTGATGTTCCAACATATTTGTTCCTCAGAAAGCRTGGCAGGATAATGAATTTAATCCCACAAATGCAGCAATGACACAGACACACATTTCCTCCCTCCTGTCCCTTCSTGTTCCAGGTTGGATTGAATAACCCAAAATTTTCTGTACCAATATCACCAGTCCTGATTGCTCTCCACCCCATTACTGTCAGTCAGACTGGGCTTTTAACTTTGTATTCTCACCAACACAAAACAGCACAAACACCCTTTTTTTCCCCTCAGCAACACTGAGAATAATGGATTTAATTCCACTTTAAATATTTAATTTTAATTTCCCACCAGTGCAAGAAGMAGTCTGAGTAGCCTAGAGATGTTCCTTTTCCAGTGAAAGAAAGGATGTGGTGCTTTGGTGAAAATCTGGGGAAAATCTTTTGTATTTATCAAGAAGATAAAGAATAGAGGATAAAATGCACTGTTACCAGCTAAAATAGCAATCAGGCTGATTTAGGTTATCAGCTCTCTCATAGCACAAGACAAAATTAAAATGAGCTACTGCGAAGTTAATTTGAGATGTTTGTTTTTTTCGCTGCAGTTTATGCACCAGGAGGAGAAAAATTGGTGAAACAATTTCCGTGAGCAAGTTGAAATAATTGGCATTGAGGAGATAACAGAGATCTCTGCGTGGAAAAGGATCCTGGTAAATCATTTCTGTCATCTGCTGTAGAAGGAGGCTGAGGAGYGGGGAGGTTTTGTCCAGGATTAATGCTCTGATAGAAGTTAAATCAATATTTTTGGTATTTAAGTGTGAATAAGAACTCTTTGTGCATTTCATAGAGTGATAGAATAGWTTGGGGTGGAAGGGACCTTAAAGACCACCCAGTTCCAACMCTCCACATGGGCAGGGACACSTTCCACCTGACCAGGGTGCTCCAAACCCCATCCAGAAGCTCTTCAACATTTCAGGCTGAAGCTACAATATTTTTTTTCAATAGACCAGGTGCAGGGCTGCCTTCCACAAAATGTAAAATTTCATGAAATCAGGCTGAAATGTGGGGACCAGCTTTTCAGAACAGTGGCATAGGCTCAAGATAAATTGTTCAAGGATGTGGATCCCTTTGGATTTCAGTGCTCAGTGTTGGAACCRAAAGGAAAGGTCTAGAATTTGGCTCAGGAATAAAAAATATCCTATAAAAGGTCATTTCATAGAATCATTAAGGCCTGAAAAGATCATTAGGATCATCAAGTCCACACATTTTTCCCAACAGCTGCAAGTGCAAGTTTAGGGAAGAAGCACCACAATTTCCAAGGGAATGTTTCCTGTAATTGTTTTATCCACAAAGGAAAATTCACTTCAGCCAAGCTTTTCTTTTATGCAAGCAGCACAACCAAGCTCTGACCTCGCTGACATTTAGGAGGTTTGATCACTGGCACTAAATGCTTAACAAGCAGAGATTTGATCGTGTGGCACAAAGCCTGCATAATTTATTTTTAATAGTCTGATAAAATCCCCTGCACAGGTGAAAGATGCACAGAGATTTGGAGAGAGGGGAGGGCTCTCCCTACAARGATTTACATGGTGGCTGTGTTATGGGAAGAGTGATGGGGTGTTAAACTGCTGGGAACTGTTTGAATGAGAGCTGAATAGGATGGGCTGGATACTCTCATTTTAAGGRGGACATGAAAATCAGATTCTAAAAATATTCACTTCAAAAAGTGTGTTCTAAACCTGTGTAAAAGTGTATCATAAAAATGCTGTTGGTGATGTGGTTTAGTGGGCACTATGGTGTTTGGGCAAAGGTTGGACTCGGTGACCTCAGAGGTGTTTTCCAACCTTTGTGGTCCTGTGATCCTCTGAAAAATGGAAAATATCTCCAGCAAAGCTGTTCTTTATCAGGTTTGTTATCTCTTGATATCAGCCCTGTAAATATCTCCAAACCRGACAAGGAGCATCCAGAGCCATACAAAATCATCATGTGGGATACAAAAAACTGACCTGCACGAGTTAACTTCCATTGGTTTTCATTCAGCTTCATTATGATCATAAGCAATGGTCTGTTTTARGAGAGGGGAGTTTTAATTAAGCTGATCTGTGAGGAGGAAGTTGATGGGATTACATAAAGAGAGCTCTTTTTCAGCCTAATGAAAGTTGGTATAACTTCACCAAATTCAATTATTTCTTCCCAAYGCAGCATGAGAAATATTTGGGGAATGGCTGAAACAATTCTTAGAGCAAATTATAGCCCTGTCAGAGAACAAGAAATCAGTGTGTCAAAACACAAGGATATTTCTGTACAAAGCATGCAGCAAGTGACTTCATACAGACGATCCCCATTGGAATATTATATTCCTCATTACATTTGTCTACAGCTGGAAAGAGGAATATTTTTCTGTTTGCCATTGGAAATTTAAAAAAAAAAATAATAATAATAATAACCCCAATGAAAAATGTCCTCAAACATAATCCAGAGAAGGATGCAGGAAAATGTTGTGGTTTAGTTCAGCTAAGCTCATTCGGTGCTGTAAAATCTGGGTACAGCTTTACAGCTTTGGTGAGCCCCAAATAACTGCATTTCCTGCCATAAAAGCAGATCTATAAAATTCCACCCACTCGTCTCATGTATATACATTTTTAATAAGTGGATTTTATGTACTGGTTACCTGAAGGAGGGGCTGATATTACAGTGAGTGTTCGCCCGTGGACACTGCACTGTTTATATTTTCAATTAGAACAAAGTGTGAGGAACCAGAGATGATCAAATATCAGCCTGGTGAGCACTGGAGAAACCGGCTGGAAAAGCAGCTGGTGAAATTCCTTCTGCCATGGATCTGATCCCACTGACAAAGGCAGAAGGCTGGAAATGAAGGAACCAGAGGAACGAGGAGGGAGCAACAGCACCTGAAGGGTTTTTGTGTAATTTACGGATGTCAACATCACAGAATCCCAGATTGGTTTGGGTTGGAAGGGATTTTTTTTAAATCCCATCTAGTGGCACCCCTGCCATGGCAGGGACACCTCCCACTGTCCCAGTGCTCCAAACCCCGTCCAGCCTGGCTTTGAGCACTGTCAGGGACACATTTCAGTGCTGGTGTTAAAGAATTTCCAGTTCCATTACAGAAAAACCTCCAGTGTGACACTGAGGGAACAGAGCCCAGGGGTTTCTTGCAGCCGCTCACACAAATCCTTTATTCTCACAAAGCTGCACCTCTTTATACTTTCAGTTTTCCCGGGCTGAGCTCCATTGGCTGTTTGCTCTGCAGGGTCACAGCTCCTCTCAGAGCACCATCCCCGGCTCCAGAGGTCACCTTTGCTGGGGGGATCATTAATAAACCACACATTTTGCAAGGATTAACACCCACTAAACCTTGGCATTTATTGCAGAGACGGAGATCAATGGGGCGCTTTAGCACAGGACTAACAACATCCCTGAGCTGCTTCTTTCCCTCTTTAATCATCTTTGAGGGGGGGTTCAGAGGCAGCAGTTCACAGGGTTTGTTTTCTGGTTTAYTTGTGGAGCTGGGAGCTAATTAATCCCCTCGTTATCAAAGCAGAGCCTCTGATTGGGGCTGTCATAACTCTGCCCCATCACTGTGAAATGGAGACCTGGATTCACTGCATGGGAAGTTCAGGCAGAGGAAGGAGCTTTGTGGAATACAAACAAAGGATAAAGGAGCCTAATTCTGGTTCTTTGATGGATCTAGTGTGGAAAAAAAAAAACAAAAAAAACAACAACTAAAAAAACAATAAGCTTTATACTTTGAATCATATCTTTCTACACTCGGCAGAAAATCTGTTTGTACATTTATCTATGTTAAACCTGCAGATCCAATTTGTTTTTGTTTTCTTTTGGTGTCCTGTCTCCATCATGTGTGTGTCCCCCAAGTAAAACAAAACTTACCAAAACTGCAGAAGAAACAACTATTCCATATTAAGGTGTATTTCCTATAATTATTTTTTTCTGGATTAATATTCTTCTATACAACAATGTTAAGACATATGGAGAAGAAAATCAGTGCTCTCTCCAGTTGCAGGTTAAGAGCATAATAAAGGTTTTAAAACAATAATAATAAAAATATCTACACAAAAAAGGGGGAAATTGTGAACATGGCTTCCAGAGCAGATTAATTTCCTTTTTCTGGAAGGCTGCAGGAATAAGGCACTTCATTGCTRGAGTGCACCTCCCTTCCTTGTGGTGGCCACTCGCCCAGGAGTCATCAAAAATTCAGGTTAATTTGGATGGGTTGGGTTTTCTCAGCTTTTCTCTGCTCCAGCAGCAAACCTTTTGGGGCACTCAGAGTGCAAAAAATCCACTTTTGTGGGATTTCAAGGCCTCTTTTTTGAATTTTAAGATCCTTCACCAATGCYTGCTCCATTCAGCTACCCAGCCTGTCCAGCACTCAATTTGCTTCACAACACATCTTAATTCTTACAAAATAAGTGAATTATTATGGATTTTTGCTCTCAGGTTTCCAATATCTGTCTCTGACAAGACTTCRAGGAATATTCATGAGACAGAGGTGGTGCAGCTCCATGAATTTGAAATTGCATCACCTCTGTATTGAAAAAACAATTGAAAGGTTGCATCCATGAAAAATGATGTTGAAATTTACTTTAGAACGTGTCTAATGGGATTGAGGGGGAGCTAAGCCAGTAATTTGGGAAATGATTACTGGATTAGCACTGTGAAGTTAATTAATAGAATCTGATTTGAGCAGGGCCCTGGATTCATAAAGATGAGCACSRGGKTTGGAATGAGATGGACTTTGAGGTCCCTTCCAACYCAACCCATTCTGCAATTCTGTGATTCAGAATTTTAGAGAAACCCCAATCCTCCAAACAGCAATTTAGGTGGGTTAATGGATKAATTTCATAGCAGAAGGTGGCACTGACCAAATAAAGCACCTCATGGAATGGGATCATATTCCTTTGTTAAAAAAAATTCCTCTTGGAATTAGAAGGATTAAGAAGAATTAAGAATTCCTGTTAAATTTTGCCTTTGTGGTCACAGGGACTTGCCCTTGAGAAAGTTGATGCTTTTGCACGGTGGAGAGTTTAGATCAGGTTAGTCCTTGATGAAATTCAGTTAGAAAAGTTGATAAAGACATCCTGGCTTTATCTCCTCTGTCTAAAGGAGARAGAGAAAAGCTGGCAGGGCCACAGGAAGCTGCAGGGAGCTGGAAATCTCCATCCCCTGAAGGCAGAGTGACATCCCTGACAAAACCCCACGGGGATCATCCCAAGGCATCTCCAATTTCCACAGAGGAATCAGAGGAGAAAGTGTCTTCTAGAAAATGTCTTTTGCAAGAGACACCTCTGCTCAGCTGCTCATTCCCTGCTGTCCCCAGCTCCCGATCCTCTCCTGTCTGCTTCACACACCWGATCCTATCTCCCAGGTATTTTTAGCCTTTCAGTGTCCTGAAAGCTGCACAAGGACATCGTGCACTTCATCCCGACACAAACTGGAAACTTTTGCCACTCCAGAGCCAACTTTTGAGGCAGCTGGAGGCCCATCCCAGGCCGCTGAGGTGGCCCCAATTTGCAGGAATTGGCTGTGCCCTGACACTGTCAAAATTCCAAGAGGTGAAGACACTCCTTAATGGTGGAAAAAAATTGTTTAAAGGGATTTCTGAGTGCTGGAAACACGACAAAGTTACAKAGGTTCAGTTGGGGTTTTTCTGATCAGCACTTTTTGTTTGGTTGGATTTTTTTTCTTAAAAAAAAAGAAGAACATTTTCTGATAGAATATCGCAATTATTCAGAAGCAAAATATTTATGAAAGAAATGTCGATCTCAATGAATTTTTGTTTTGAAAGAAAATTGGGCAAACCCACAACATTTGGGTAACATGTAAATGTTTTATCCTGACCTCTAGGAGAMGACTGTTTAATATTCAAATTTATCATCACTTTCTGAGTTGTTCTGTAAAGACATGGGCAGAATCTTCAATAGGGTATAAGATAATTCAGAAAAAAACTAAAGCAGAACTTTATAAGTTTTAAATAAAAGAGAATTCAGAAGTTGAGAAGTTCAAAATTCAGCCAYTGAAGTGCCACAGACTTTCTTGAATGGAAAAACTGAACCCATTCCCTGTGTCCTGTCCCTCCATCCCTYRTYCCCAGTCCCTCTCCAGCTCTCCTGGAGTCCCTTTAGGCCCCAAAAGGGGCTCTGAGCTCTCCTTGGATCCTTCTCCAGGTGAACATTCCCAGCTCTCCCAGCCTGGCTCCATGGAGATCTTGAAATGAACAATTAACCTTTGGAAGAGACATTTCTGAAATACTTTTTTCCATTCTCAGTTGGAAATTGAAATTTTTTAACAGCTTTAATTGCCTCAGAAACTGAGAAATTCTTTTCCCAGTCTTGTTAGATAAGAAATGCATAAGAAAATTCATTTATTTTGACATAGAAATGGCTAGATTTTTAATAAATTTTTAGAATTGGCTATGAGAAGCTTGGCTTAATCTGTTGCAAGCAACTTCTAGTCTATTTACGCCTGATACCACTTAGAAAAAGCCCTGTAATTATTTAAAAGAAAATTTTAATGAGGAAATACCYAAAATTCAATTTAAAATTTTATTCCTAATTAAAAATGGGGCCGCTAATTATAATGCCTATCTCCTTTAGAAGGTGCTGCAAGGCTTAATTAATTGTCGGTAAAGCTCATTTGAGCAGCTCACAGGATGGAAGTGTAAAATTGTTTATGGTAATCAGGAGGAGGCTCTGGATKGGGTTGGCAGGGGCTGTTGGGCACCTGTGGGCACATCCCAGGAGTTCCCAGGTCCTGCTGTCCCCATTTCAAAAACCCAGAGTGGGTCAGGACAGCTGAGGAGCTTCCAGCAATGTAAGAGGAGTCTCCAGGAGAGCTGGGGAGGGATTTGGGGACAAGGGATGGGGGGACAGGACATAGGGAATGGGGTCACACTGTCACAGGGCAGGGATGGATGGGATTTTGGGGAGGAATTGTTTTCTGGGAGGATGGGGAGGGGCTGTGATGGAATTTCCAGAGCAGCTGTGGCTGCCCCTGGATCCCTGGCAGTGCCTAAGGCCACGCTGGACATTGGGGCTGGGAGCAGCCTGGGATGGTGGGAGGTGTCCCTGCCATGGCAGGGGGTTGGAACTGAATGGGCTTTAAGGTCATTTCCAACCCAAATCAATCTGGAATTCTGTGATGAACACAAGAAACTTTTCCTCACTGACAGAAGGACTCTCCCCTGCCCGACTCTGCGCTCTCAGTGCTGAAACCGTCCCAAGAGGAAAAATACAAATCTAAGAGGATTTGAATTCATATCAGAATTTATGGAAAGTCTGTGCCACTTTAGACARGCAACACTCCCCCCACATATWTWTTTTTAATATTTTAATTTAATATGCAAGATCTGCAGGGGCAGTTCAGTGTTCCAGGGGGTTCTTCAGTGCTGGGTGTGATTCAAGCAACAACTCCTACCCCAGGAGCTGAACCCTACAGAGCTCAGGATGCGATTGTGGGCACCGGGACTAAACAAAACTATTTTCCACTCCTGTTCACAACCTAATCCCGTGTAGTGACCCAGTTTTGGAGGAGAGAGGTTTGTGATTACCTGACAGGAGCTCATATTTGTACGAGAGGAGCGGCAGGAGCACATTTAATCTTTCATGCTCCGCTCTGACAGCTGCGCTTTCGCTCGCTCAGCTTTCCTGAAGGATGAGCGAGGCAGAGCTAATTTTTTTTACACATCCCAAATTTCCAGCTAGGGATGTGCACCAAGTGTAGGAGCTGTTTATCTGATTGAGGCGCTAATTGTGTGGGTCCTGGCTCGGGGAAGGCAGCGCGTCTCACGCTCGGCGCCGGGRAAGAAGAGCCACGCAACGCTCGGCGGATAAAAGACTCCCGGTCCCAGCTGGGAAAACAGTTCCATTATCTCCCAGCTGCACAGACCTTCCAAAAGGCTCCGTTCTGCCCGGCTGAACGCTGAGAGCTCCGAACGGTCCTGCAGAAAAAATTGTAAAAAGATCGGGAGACGTGCCGCTGCTGGGAGCTGTAAGTACGGAGTGCTGCAGTGGGAGCGATGCTGCGTTCGCCGGGCTGGGCTTTTATCCTTCCTCAGCCCTTTGCATTTGCATAAAGSGGGGAGAGAAGGAGAGAAAATTCGCGGCTTTGTTTCCGCTGAGTGTCTGGAAATGGCTGATGCTCCGAACGGGTGCGTTGCGGGCAGAAAAGGATGCGTGGAATGATTTGTATGCGGGTGAGAGCTGAGGCGAGCGGAGCCCAGGCTGTGCTGGTCACAGGCACCACAGGTACATCATCCAGGCTCTCCCGGCTCTGTGCTGCAGTGAAACGGGCAACACCGAGCATGACAGTGCTCATTTGGGCACTTTCAGATGACTTTCCACAGCATTTTAAAAGCTGGAGTGGGTAATGAGAGCATAACATCATTTCTGCCGGCTGAAGGTGGAAAAGCAATAAACATAAATCTGCGGGAAAATGTAGGTAAGACCTAGAAAAGAAAGTTTTTTCCCTGTTGCTCATTTGAATCATTAAAGGAAAAGGTAAAGCACTTTCACAGCCATACTGAACTTTAGATCTGCATCCAAAGATTCTCAGGAGCGTTGGTTTGAACGTTGTTATTTATTTACACCATGACACAGCTTTAAGGGATGTGATACTTTATCAAAAGTTTGGAAAGTCCGTGGTGCCGGAAGCAAGTGCCAGAACTTTCTGTTCAATGGTTATTGCCACGGTGCTTTTGGGTGAATCCTGCATTCAGAGAGCTGTTGCCTGTGGAAAGGAGCTCCTCCACAGCTCTTGCACCAGCAGAATGCTCCAAGCTGACAATTCCTACAGCATTTATGGAGCTGATTGATCAAACCACATGCAAACACTGCCAGTAACAGTCACCTGTCCTTCTATCAGCAGCCCTTTGCAGAYAAATGAGTTCAAATCTGAGTATTTATTCCTCTGAAGAAGCATTTCCACCTCCCCTCCTTTATTTTTTCTCCCCCAAAGAGATAACTTGCAACTTCCACACAAAGTTCAGAAAGTTCAGAGAGTTTTTTCTGTGTGTTCCACTAAACCCTGTGGTGTTTGTCATTCCAGGCACCCCATCCCCACAAATAACCCATCCCCATCAGCTTTGCCTTYGGTGCTCCACAGGCACTCTGTCAGTGTTTCACATTCCAGGAGTCTCTGCTTCACAGGTTTTACGGCACTAAAAAGTCCCAAATCAGTACCTAGATGAAGTTASCAACAACCATCGATCACATTTTATTGTGTAAAAAAAAAAAGAAAAATAAAACACCCCGAGGTTTGCAGCTGTGGGTTTCGAATGCTGGCAAGGTACTGAGGGCCATGGATTACAAGTTTTACCTTCCATGCTGAGGATAAAATTATAAATAATCTACAACAGCTTAAGTGCTTTAAATCAAACAGGAGCCATGTCTCTTTTCCTTTTCTCCCAGCTTTATGACTGCTATTAAAAAGGTTTGTGGTGCATAATAAGCTCCCCTAAAATGAATTTTTTGGCATTGCAGCAAATATTTCCCTCGCAGAACAAGGTGCTGGTATCCCCAAGGGAGCTTAAAACACGAAGCTGGGTGACACAAAGCAATATTTGTGTTTGAACTGAGAATTTTCCTTAGAAGATATGGGTCTGGTTTGGATGTGGGAATAGATCTGCTCCACAAAACAGCATCAAATTTGTGTTTTCCCCCTAAAACTGTGTTAGCTGTGYGTTACTACAACTTTCCTTCTGTTAAAAGCTGAGTTTATTACAGAAGWTTGCTGCAGATTGGCCTCAGCTCACCTTCCTCAGGGAAAAAGAGRCACAAAAACCATCTTAATGGTGCCCTGCTTGTCCCCAKCCTCCCACCCTGTCCCTGGAGAGGAGGAAAACCAGCAAGTCTGGCCCAAAAAGTCATTTATTCCTTCTTCCCAAACACTGCTCTCAGAGCTGGTCATAACTCTGGGCTTGGGTAAATTTGTGGCCTCATCTGTGCAAGAGGGAATCTCTCCAGGAGAAGGGAAGACACAAAGAAATTCAGGCAAAACTTTACAGCTACAACTCCCTGCGTGGTAAAAACATCCCTGGGACACAAAAAACACCCCAGACAAGGCAGAATTTGGGTGATTGGGTGAGCTTATTTGCATTCAAAAACTATATCCAATATCAGACCTGACAAATCTCTTATTTAGGCAAAGGCTTCCCACAAGTGCAGAATACCCAAGGAAAAAGAAAACCACGACAGTGTTCCAAAGAGAACAGAGCATCTTCAAGGACCTAAAAATCAACAGCTCTCCATCTTTTGGAGGAAAAACCACATAGAGCAAATGAGAGCCTCAGAGGTGTGGGAACCCTACCTGGGAGCCAGGCAGGTGCTGAACACAGTGGGTCAGGCAGAACCAGGGGTCAGCAGGACATTTGTGCACAAAAAAAAAACCAAAACACCTCTTGGGCACTCACAGGCATCAGTTTTAGAGGTTGGAGGAGCTCCAGGCTAAAGCAGTGAGGAGAAGATGGAATCTTCTATTAAAAATCTCTTATTAAACTTGTCTTTTATTAAATGGGGGCAGACTGGCTGGAAAACAAGGATCCTCTGCTGTAAAAAGCAGTGTAAAAATCAASTGTGTACCTTTGAGCAGCACCTTGTTTTTCTTCCCATCCCTGTGATTTAGAGAACCTGGTTGAGATGAAGTTCTGCACCATGTTTCCCACTGAAATGAATGAATTTTCAGACATTTGGTGGTTATTTCTGCTWTTTCTTGTGTGTATTTGAGGCTTTAGCACATCCCTGGGCTGTCTGGTCCAGGGTGAGGTCAGGACACCAGGAGTGGTTCTGGCTGGATCAGAAATGCTCATCACTGTTTCTGACCCCCTCAGAAATTCCAATCCATTTCTCCCAGATGTTCCCTCACCAAGCTGGGTGTGCTCAGAACACGAGGGRCACCTTTGGTGAGAGACACGGGGATTAAAAGGCGCTGAAGTTTCTGCAACTTCATCTCTGCGAGCGCTCGCTTATAATCCTACCATGAAATTACAAAACCGGCGGGACCAGAGCAAAACCTCCCTGCAAATTGTGCTGCCTCCATTTGGAAAGGAAGCCAGATAAAGGGGGAGATTTTTATCAGCTAAATGAGACAGCCGGGTCACGTGGAGCACGCAGCATCCCACCCCTCAGCCGTAAACCCTCGGGAAGGGCAGGATTTGGGCTGCTCTCTGATGGATCCGTGGATCGCTGCCTTCCAAGGGGTTTGTCCTTGAGCTGAGGGAAGAAAAAAAAAAAAAAAAAACAAACAAAAATCAAATTCTCCACAGCACAGAGAATCCACACCATGGCCTCCAGCAGAGCTGCTGGTTCTCCCTCGTGCCTCAGTTTCCCTTCCCTGGTCTGTCAGCCACCATTCCAGCTGTTCCTGAGGCTTTGGGGTGGGATAACTCCAGGCTGGTGACTGCTGGGAGCTGTTTTATCCATGGCAGTGTCACTTGTCCCCAGCTGAATCCCTGGAGGTGCAGTCCCCATCCCTGGAGTTTTGAGGTCTCCATCCCTGGAAGTTTGGGGTCCCCATCCCTGGAGGTGGAGTGCCTATCCCTGGAGGTTTGGGATCCCAGTCCCTGGAGTTTTGGGGTCTCCATCCCTGGAGGTTTGAGGTCTCCATCCCTGGAGGTTTGGGGTCTCCATCCCTGGAGGTTTGGGATCCCCACCCCTGGAGGTTTGGGGTCCCCACCCCTAGAGGTGCAGTTCCCATTCCTGGAGGTGCAGTCCCCATCCCTGGAGGTGAAATCCCCATTCCTGGAGGTTTGGGGTCTGAATCCCTGGAGGTTTGGGATCCAAGTCCCTGGAGGTTTGGGGTCCCCACCCCTAGAGGTGCAGTTCCCATTCCTGGAGGTGCAGTCCCCATCCCTGGAGGTTTGGGGTCTCCATCCCTGGAGGTTTGGAGTGCCCATCCCTGGAGGTGTCCGAGGAAGGCCTGGAGGTGGCCCTCAGTGCCCTGGGCTGGGGACAAAGAGGGGATTGATCACACACTGGACTCAATGGTTTCAGAGGGATTTTCCAAGCTCAGGGRTCTGGGATTGAGTGCAATGCCCCTCGCTCAGGGGTGGCTCCCGAGAAGGGAGGGCAGAGCCCGTGGTGACCATGGTTGAGGCTGTGATATGTCCTCAGTGTGCTCCTGCTCTGCTCTCACCCTGCCCTGTGAGCTGGGGGCAGCTGGACACAGAACTGTAGGTTTAATGCACTATTTGACCACTTTCCCCTATATTTTTCTGTGTATTAATAGGATTATCCACCCCCGTGCTGCTGCTGTGCCCCAAACCCGAGTCAGCACTGCAGGTCCGTCCTCGCCGTGGGGGCAGAACTGTTTCTCCCCCTCCCCTGCTCCTCTCCAGCCCTGATTCCATCTGAGACACAGCCTCAGCCTTCAGTCACTGCCTGAAGCAAAGGAGAATCCTGGCTTAGGAACCTGCTCACAATTGCTGCAGTTCCAGGCAGGAATAAACTGTTCTTA
The DNA here is from genome assembly GCF_030028575.1 of Malurus melanocephalus. Classification (NCBI taxonomy): domain Eukaryota; kingdom Metazoa; phylum Chordata; class Aves; order Passeriformes; family Maluridae; genus Malurus; species Malurus melanocephalus. The sequence goes on from NW_026623630.1 coordinate 654,649, forward strand.
ACCTAAATACTCCTTTGAGGACAGGGAGCTTGGGGGAAGAAACATAACCATGCTGTATCTGGGGTTAGCAGGGATGAGGGAGCCTGGATTCACTGGAAAACTTGGGAAAGCAGCTGGAAACAGAGGGGAGGGGAAGGAGAAGGGTGGTGAACACAAATGAACAATAATGATCATTTTGGATGGCAGTAAATGCAATGTTTCCAAATAAAACGTACGCAGCTGAAGTGACAAAGAATGAAAAGGCTACCAGAGTGAAATGTTTGTCCAAAGGCAAACCAAAAAWTATTTGGAGGAGAAGGAAAACTCCACTTTGTTGTGTGTTCAACCCCCTTCCACAGCTGGGGTGAGGTGGGGCTGTTCTTGGTGCTGGGAATAACTGATGTGGCAAATTAAAGGGGGATAAAAATGACAGAACAAAGTGGGCAAAGATCAGGGCAAGAAGAACTGATGTGGGCTCAAATTTACAGGAAAAACCTTCTTTTTTTTTTTTTTTTTTTTTTTTTTTTTTTTAAATGCAAAATGCCCACTAAGGTGAGGCAGGATCTGCCAGTAAATCTTGGAGAAATCTTGATAACGAGAGACTTCAGAGTATTTTGGGATGCTCTGAGGAAAGTTCTGGGGAGTGCTGTTTGGAATTATTCTGCACTTGAGGTATTTCAGCATTAATTGCGCAGCTTTACTCAGAGATTACTCGTTTGCAAGTTAAGGTGTTGAATAATGGATGATATTAAACTTTGGGTTAGGGATTCAGGGGATTGATTTGGAAGACAACCCCAAAATCAAACTTCTGTCAAAAATTAGGAGAATAAAAGTTACGTTTGAAGTGCAAGAGCTGAGAAAAAGCACCTTTCTCAGTGATTCAGGCGAAATAAAGATGACTAAGCCTGTCACGATTTTACCTCTTTGTCTGGCTGACTTTCTCAGCAAGATTGATTCAAAATCCATCTAAGCCCTGAAAGGAATTAGCAGGGAAGCTCTTTGTTGGAGGATGCTGAGGGGGTGGCTTGAGCAGCYGGAGAAGCAGCAGCAATTCCCAAAAATAAAGGCCCAGCCCTGACTAACCAGGGGACCCTGGTGGCTTCACTGAGGGATGAGTGAAGTCATAAAACCTCTCACCTGAACCCACAGAGGCAAAAGAAACATTTTGAGGGAATAAAAAGCCGGTTAGAGATTGTTTGTGAGATCATAAAATCAGAGAACACAGAGTGGGAGGGACCTTAGAGACCATCCCATCCCATCCCATCCCATCCCATCCCATCCCATCCCATCCCATCCCATCCCATCCCACCCCTGCCAGGACAGGGACACGTCCACTGTCCCAGGGGGCTCCAAGCCCTGTCCAGCCTGGCCTTGGACACTTCCAGGGATTCTGCTTGCACCAATCAACCCCACAGATCGGGTCAAATTCTCGCTTTCCTCTGAAACCCTTCAGAACTCTGCATTTACACAGTAGGACAGGGCTTGGAGCAAGCTGGGATGGTGGAACGAGGAGCTGATCTCGAGTTTTCCTCAGTCACATGCGGGGAAGGGGCAAAGGGATCTCCAGGCTGTTTCCAGGAATTTGGGTGCCCACACTGTTAAAAACCCCATAATGGATGTTGGTCTTTTCCTTTTATTTCAGTGTTCTGGAGGAACAGCGATGCTTTGGGTAAAATTCAAATCAATGCAAACCTCATAAGCCGATAAAATTTTATAGATGGTTATCCGATATGTAATTTGTTACACAATATCTCTGTGGCTTCTGTTTATTGAGACATAAAGACTTGGCTGTTTTTAAGGGAGGTTTTATGTGAGGAGGGCATGGGAAGGAGTAACCTTTCGTACCTATTGTGCCATAAACTAAATTACTCCTAACCCAAACCATTTATCTTGTGGTGGCAGCCTAATGAGACCAGGGGAAACAGAAACAAACTGCCTGGAATTTTCTTGGAGGGACAACTCCTTTTCCATCAGTCTTTTGCCCGTGGCTTCCCAGATTGGCCACATGGATGTCACAGTGGATAATTTCAGATGCTTTGGGCAATCATCCAGGAAAATGATGAGGGTGATGAGGGTCTGGAGTTTGGGAAAGGGAGTTTTCCCCCACCTGTCACAGGGGGTGGGTGCAGAAGGGATGTTCAGGGGTAGCTGCACGCTCTGTGTGCATTTCCTGGGAGGAATTTGCTGCTGGATCTGAGTAATGGAGAGAAGGGAATTGTGAACAGCAGCCTGGGGGCTGCTCTGACAGAGATCATCATGGCTTGGGTGATTTGGATCACCAGGAAAAGCTGGGAAAGCTCTCAGGGAGAAAACCCCAGTGGGTAATTCACTGCTCATGACTAAAATATTCTTTTCCTARCACACCTTTTCTCTTCGCAATATCCTTTGGCCTGTACACAACACCATTTTTTCCCAGTGTAATTTCAAAGCAAAGGAGCAAAACTCAGGAGCAAATGCAACCTTTCTTTTWTATGTTTTATTTTTCTGAGCCAGACACACAAACATAAAAGGAGCTTTTGCTCAGTAGGTCCTGCTTGAAGTCCGAGTGCGCTGACCTGGAGATGCACACAGAGTAAAAACCTCTTTGAGGCTGTCTCGTGAGTTAAGTGAAGCTCCAGGTCTTTGGAAAGCTGATCTAAATCTTGCTGAAATCAGTGGGATGTGTTTTTATTTCTCAGGACTGGGTCAGCCCTCCACGCTGCTCGTTAGCTCCGTTAATTACTGTGGGATTGCTCCTGCACACCCCTGTGCAGTTGTGGCTGAGAGATTGGGCTGGAACCCAAATCCGTGGTGCTGGATCTGCACTCTGCTGGGGATTGATCTGCCTGTTAAAGAAATCAAAGCTAAAGGCAGTGGATCCCTTCCGACCCCAAACTCGCTATTTCCCTGAAAGGATGACAGATTTTTGTGAGAGGAACAGAAACAATCTGTGCACTGCTCTTAGCATAGAACCCCGACTRAAAAATGAAAAAAAATGGATTTGTGTCACCATGAAGTAACAACATTGTTTTACATGTCAAGCAAAAGAGAGAATTAGTCCATTATTGAGATCAGCAGCAATAAATGGATGTTTTAAGACTGGAAAGCAGGGCCATCTCCTTCTTATCATCTCCATTCWATCTCCTAAACTCCTGCTGAACCCACAGGGAGCAGCCGAGTCTCAGAGTGACACAGAGTGACATCAGCAGGAGTTATTAGGGGAATTTATGAGCACAATCAGACACGGGMATGACAAGARTTTGGGGAAGAGCTGCAGTATCCCAGGAAACAATCTGCATTATTAAGGACAGAACTCCRGGAAGGTGTGATGAGCTTGACAAAGTGCAGACACTTCACTTCGGGATCCTCCTCAAAGTATCCTCCCCAAAACCAGGAGCTCTTTTAAGCCCATTACAGACCAAATTATTTTGGGATTTTAGCACTGCAGTTCCCAGGAAATGGGATAGAGCTGATAGAGCAGTATTGTAGGGATGTGAGGCTGGAAATGAGGATCACACAATGTTTTTATCTGCAGTCATTGGGGTGGATTTGATTCCTGGGAAAGCTCCAGGTTGGGGTTGGCTCCAAAGGTGGCTCTTCCTGGGGTCAGTGTTGGTGTGAAACTGCTCTGAACCTGCCTGAAATGGGGCATTACCAGTACAGAAAGGGTGTGGAAAGAAAATGGAAATTTCRTTATTGAATATCCTGGGAATGGAAATGGAAACTATTCTTCAAATGGAAACTTCATTATTCAATATTCTGGATCCCTGTCCCATGGGAACACCAGAGGGGAAGGAAGGATAGAACCATGGGAGTTTGATTTTTCAGATTTACCAATCAAACTCCTATTTCTAAGGATCTTTTTCCTTTTAATATGCAGTCCCCATTCAGGAAAACACTTAAATCTATCTTTTGCAGTTGATATGAGAATGATCCTACAACTACAGCAAAGAATGCACCTGAAAACACATTAATTACTGAKTTCTGCTATGGAGCAGCCATTCCACAAACCTGGCATTAGACAGACCCCAAAGCAGGGAGTTTGCAATCTAAAAACCTTCCAAATTCAGTGTTTTCCTTGAACAAATCCTTATTTTTCTCTGGAATATTAGTAGTGTTAAATAGCCAGTCTCCAGTTTTGAAGGTGATTTATCTTGGACACCCTTAAAAATATTAGGAAAATTTAGGATGTTGCCTTGTTTTGTTTTTGTTAATGTGGAAAATTAAATTGTGATTCCTTGATAATAAATGCACTCACAGATTTATTGGGACAGAAGATTTTTGTCATGTTCTAAATTGAGTTTGGCTCAAAACACAGGACAACCTTTGTGAGAGGTTTGGTGAAATTGTGTTTTAATAATGACTCCAAAAGGCAAAAGTTGCTTTTGATAAGAGATAAAGGAATGATAAGAGGATAAAGAAGTGTCCCCTTTACTATGAAAAGACAGATTTTTATATTATCAGATTCTGCTGAACCAACAATTTTAAGAGTTTACAACGTTTTGACGCAGGAATTAAACCAGAGAAATTTCACTTTTTGTGCCACCACAAAAMAACAGCCGGGGATGGATTAGGGATGCAGGAACTGAAGTCCACAGAAACAGAAAATAAAAATGGAATGGAAAATACAGAGCAAGGGGTGAAAAGGGAAGGAAAACCAGCAAACACTGAATCTTCACCAGTTTTTAATTGGCACAGCAATGATATGAAAACCTTCAGGATTCTGTGCTCTGGTGATTTCTCTGGTTCTTTGTGAGTGCCATGCACTTTTCCTGGCTGCTCAAGACTGTGGTGGTGAGGATGGGAACAATTTCCTGATGTGGTTTGGGTTCTGAATCAGCAGAACCATTTGCATCAGGACTCTCCTAAATTAGTGCTCCCCAGAACGGCCTTGGGTGAGACAGAAGAGGGTTTAATTCACTTTTTTCCTTTCTGGATTATAAGAGATCCTTTGGCATTGTGCAGTCTCCTCTCAATTATTCTCTGTGATTTCAACAACACATTTTAGTGTATAAAGAGTTGAAGTGAAAGCACTGAATAGGAGGGGATAAAAGAAGCTCTTCAGAGTACATTTTCCTACAGGAGAACAGGTTAAAGTCCTGTTAGTTTTCATTGTCCAGTTAATGGATAAGGAAACAAAGCAGAAATGAAAAGGAAGTTCTGCCTCTGGAAAAAAAAATGCACTGCCAGGAAAAAATCTCTTACTAAATATTTATATCCAGTCCTGGCCTTTCACGGCCCTTCACATTTMTGAATTTTAGAATTGATTTATTTTAAATAACTGCATACATAAATAAGTGCATCCTAAATATATCTCTCAGTGTATTAGGGAACTGTAAGTAAAATTATTATTCTTTTCACAAACCAGATAAATTTAAAGAGTTCTTCTTCCAAATATATTTGGTCCTGGGTCCCAGCTGGTGCAAATTTGCATTTCTCCATGGAGGGCAAAGTTTCTCAACTCTCACCCTGGAGCAGCCACCCCTGTTTACCTGTCAAAAAAAAAAAAAACCAAAAAAAAACCCCAGAACAGCTCCAGAATAGCAAATCCACGTTCAAATGTCTTTGGTGTACCCAGGAAGGGAAAACATTCCTGAATCCTGATTACCATTCCAGCTAACATTTTGCTTTTGGAGCCTGTTTTGGGTTTGTAGGGATTGTCTGCTGCATTTCCAGCAGATGCAAATGCATCAATCCCTGCATGTCTGGAGTGCAGGGCAWTTATCCAGCAATCAAATCAATTTCTGACAAATCATCTGCCGTGTGCAAAGCAGGATTCTAATCGTAATTAAAGTCATAAAATGTATTTCTGTTTCGTATCTTTCTTTTACTCACTGGTAAAAACAGGTCATACACGAGTTCTAGGAAAGAGAGTGAACTGCAGAAGAAATTAATTAATAAACAACAAATAATCAAAAAAAGAAATTAATTTTAGGCCTAGGATTACATCAYGGTTTTCAAGCAACTTGATACAATTGATCTGTGTCATGTGAACTGACTTTGAACTGACTTTGAAGGAACTTTGATGTTCACAGGGAACTTTCAGCAAAAATTTAAACATATTTAATTTTATAAAGAAGGAAAATAGATTAGACTTGCTTTAAATGCACCAAAAATCTCTGTAATGRAAGGAATCTTTACAGTTATGCTTCTGTTCCGCCCCCATCAACATGTGTTTCTCTAATATACTCAAATACACAACCCATAATCAAATTTTCTTCTCAAATTGCCAATTTAAACACAAAAAATGCAGTTTGTAAGTTATTGCCTGCCTCAGAACATGACCATCTTCTCAAGATCAAAACAGTGGTTGATGCTGTTAAAGTTGCTCAAGAAGGATGTGGCTATTTATATTTATTAAACCCTAATAGCTCATTAATTTTAATTGAGAGCAGTGGACCTTCTGTTCACTCGGGCCAGACTCTGTTGAGCAGGGAAGCTTTCCTAATTTCCAAATTTCCAGTCCTTGTCCTTCTTCCTCCCTCCTTTGGAGCAGCCCCTTCAGTGCATCCCCTTCACCTCGTGCTCACAGGATCCCAAACCCTTCAGCACCAAAGGCATTTTCCACGGTGGATCCTTTAGAAACTCCTTCCTTTTAGAAATTCCAGCTTTTCTCCTTGGCTGGTGCCGAAAGGATTCCCTCCTCTTCCTTTCYTTCTGCATTCCAGCAGCATCCAGCYCTTCAGCTCCARCAGGAGAGGTGAATCATTTGCATTCCTGTTCCCATCTCCAGATCATCTTGAAAYCTGTCTAGACATTAAAGCAATCTGTTTGCTGCGCTGATTATTCCACTTGCCTGTATCCTCTATTTTAAAATACATAGATTATGCTGAATTAAGTCCAATTTCATCCAGAAACCAACTGATTATTTTCKTCCTTTTCCTCATTAGCCAAGAGATTCTAAATGATAGCAATAAACAGCAGCAGCAGYAGCGAGGAGGAAGGGAAAGGGAAAGATCCTCATTTCACACTGAATCATTTACTTGTTAAACAATAAACCCTGAAATTAACTTTCCCCTCCTGACACCCCTGCATGCAAATATGCAAATAAAATGATTGGAGGCTTCATCTTGAGCAAAAAATAATGGTCATGGATGGTTTGGTTGATCTGAAAGTCACCCTGAAATCGTAGCCCTGCTTGTTCCTATTTATTTTGGTTAGAATTCCACCTAATCATGGTTTAAACACATGGTCACCCCAGAGCCAGTCCTGGCCACTTTGTTTATTGCTGCCCTGCAATGTATGGCTGTTAAAAAAATCTAAATATTTCCTGACAGCTCTCAGGAGAAATCTACAGTTCATAATTTCCTTCCATGGTACTATTAATATTTCCTGACAGGCTGAAAGCCAGTTGTTAATAATCTGGCGGATTTCCAGTTCTGGTCTAAAATTAGCTTTGGTTTTATATTTTTTTTTCTTCTCTTGCATATCTTAACCTCTGATCCAGAAATTTCTGAGGCAGGAGTGGCAGGTGGAGGTCCTTGTGCCCTTCTGAATGTTTTTGTCCAAAATCTCTCCTCGTTCAAAGAAACATTGCTCCAACTCTAGAACTCCTGTGATGTTTTGCTCAACTGCACATTCCTTTTGGGAAGAAAAGTTTGGTGGATTTGTGGCTTCTCTGTGTCCAAAGAAGGCAAAGAAATTGCCTTTTAAAATTTTTTTATAGGGTGTTGTGAAGGCCACCAGCTGGAGGACCAGACAAAAATGCAGCAGCAAAAATAATAAATAGTACAGATATTGTTTTGTTCGAAAGAAGAGGCCCATAAAGATATCACAGTGCCTTTAATATGGATTTTAATAAAAAKATCAGGGATATTGAATGGGAAGAAGCACAAGATTAAACTGCAAACACCGAATGAGAGGCTTTAGGGTGGCACAAATGAAAGCATTGCTGTGATATCAGGCTCACACAGAAACAACTGCTGCACGAGATCTTGAAAGAGATGACGCCTTCAAGATATCTTTGTAAAAGTTTATCAACAATTCCTTTATTAACCTCCATATCTTTGAAGAAACCTGCATGCTGTCTTTTGATGATATTCTAATTCTGATCCTCTTTTTACTGAAGAAATGGGAACTTTGCTGCTAACTTCAGTTGAAACAGAAACAATCTTTTTATCATTATTACACTGATAATAATTGGAAAGAGGCTTTCTTCAGCTTTTACTCGTAGATATGAAGTAGATATTAAACTTTTCACCAAGGAAGAACAATGTGTGCTCTTCACTCCCAGTATCTGGGTGCCTTCAAGACCTGCAGTTTTAGTGTTTGTGCACACATTAAAAGAAATGTGATAATTGGTTTACAGGTGATATTGTCAGGTTTGGCAAATTTAACACTTTCAAATCCCTTCARAAACTGTATTTCATAATGTATTGAATTGAAAAATTGATCCACACTTCAGCCAATCCTCTGAAGCCTTTCTAACAGACTTTTCCTATCTCAATGTTTGCTCAGTAATTGCTGCAGACCGGATTGAGTGATGAGGMGAGAACCTTCTCATTGCTGGAAATWATYTTTATTACAAAAACTTCTAAATCCTAATTCACGTGGCAAATGTTCCCTTCTGTAGCTCACAGAAATCTTTGAGGGCTGCCCTGATGTTTTCATCTCACCAGCACTTCCAGSACAGATTTCACCCAAGTGTTGGAGATCCATTCCCACATATTTAGGGATTCAAATGAGAACAGCATTATTTCAGCCAAAGAATGTGCAGAGTTCATGTTTGGAGCCCTTGGAGTCGTGTCAGTTCCTTGACAAAGAGCTGGAAATTCCTGTACCAGAATGACTCAGGAATGCTGGAGTCAGAACCCAAACCTTTACATGAAGTTAATGTGAAGTTGCCGTCACTTTGTAGCAGGCATTAATGTATTTCTGTTGTGTCTTTAAACATTTTTATTAGCAGGTTCTGCTTGAAAATTCAGACTTTAGGTGGTTCTGATAAAGAATTCTGCTTTACCTTATTCAACATTATATAAATGTTCAATAGCTGGGATTGTTCCTGGTTTTCTTCCATAAATATTTCCATGGCAGGTGACACTCCCAGCGCTGGTGCTGAGGCATGGAAGGAGTAAAAGAGTAAAAGAGCTCTGTTCTGATAGGGAGGAAAGACAGAGATGACCAAAACTTCCACGGGTAAACTCTCTAATTTTTTGCCATGAAAATAAAAATATGTGAAAAAAATCAGAATTATTTTTTAAGGTATTTAAATCCTACTGTGTCTTGCACTTGACTGTTAGAAGAAGGTGTGAATCCTGAATCCTTAGAACTGTGGAATGGTTTGGGTTGGAAGGGAMCTTAAAACTCTTTTTTCCTCCCCCTRCCATGGRCAGRGACRCYTTCCACTGTCCCAGGTTGCTCCAAAACTCATCCAAMCTGGCCTTGGGCACATCCAGGGCTGGGCATCCCCAAATTCCCTGTGCCAGGCCCATTTCAATGCTGCTGAATCCCTTGGGGAAGGTGGCTGAGGCCTCACCAGACCCCAGAGCAGAGTCCAGCCCGTTATTCCTTCAATGTCTCAATTTGGGGAGTTTCAGGCTCTGTGGTGTCCCACCATGCAGGATCTCAATGTCACCTGAAACACAACRAGCTGTTTGCTCGGATTTAGGAAAATGTTTTGAAAACAAGATTTAAACCCTCCCCGAAGGCTTTCTGAGCTGAATTTCACTTGCAAATGAATCACAATATTTTCCCTCTCCGTAGGAAAAGCAAGCAATAGCAGTCAGGAGTGAAAACCAAATGAAAACCCAAGTCCTTTTGTGGAAGAGGAAAAATAGGAGTGATCAGTATCGGAAACCTTTGTTAAATAGCACGAGGTGCTTTCCTCCCTCGAAATATGGTTCAATAATTCTAAATAAGCAGTAAGYACTCCAACAGCATACACAAAWCTTGCTGGAGCCTGGAARACCGGCYGCTCCTGCTCTGGTAGCTGCTGGTRTTTGCTATTCTGTTATGGATATCTGGGAAATAGTTTGAGTGCAGAGAGCGCCTCAGGGATGAAAAGTTTGAAAAGAAAAATGTGGCTGTGTATCATTGGCATTCATGAGAAAATTCACATTAGATGCCTTCAAATCAGGTGCTCAGGAGACAATAGAGAGATCAGGAGAAAYGCTGTGCCAGGAATTCGAGCCCGGCTGGGACAGACTGGGTTTATTTTCCGGCACAGGAGGAATACAAAAGTGTGGAAGGCCAAATTCAAAAGATAATGTAGATGTGGGCAAGCTGGTGGGAGGGAAAGCTGAGGCTGCAGAATGAAAAGGCTGCATGCATTCCCTGGATCAGTTCTCTCCACATTTCCATTCCTTTTTCTTCCACACGTGCAGCAGATCTCATTTTATCAGTGTTTACCCCAATAAACCAATCCYGGAGTGCAGCTCCTCCACCAACACCACTGTGGAATTTGGCCCCAAATCCCTGTTGTGTAACATTTTCTCCATTTTCCACCAGGTCAAAAAGTTGCAAGTTCCTGCACACACAGCTACATTTTGCCATGGGTAAAAATGTCAATTTGCTGGAATTTAGCTGAGAGCAAAATCTCATCATTGCCAGCGCCTGACAGGTTTTACCCCAGTTCAATGTCACATCGGCACCTGAACCAACTTTTGCTTTCACAAAACTTAACAGAAAATTGTGGCAGAAATGGGAAATGGGGCCTATTTTCATGCCAATTCAGATGACACCAGAAGCTGTGCTTTGTCACAGATTTGGTCTTGTGTTTTTTGATTCATAAAAATAAGCAGTTTTAGAAATTAAAAGTCTTGAAACTCAAAGCCTCATCACCGTGTTGGGCTCAGTAAAGAACAAGACGTTGGCACTTATGTTAATGAGTTAAATATATGTCAGATCATTTTAATTAATAAATTAATCCATGGTCTATCCCCTTCTAAACTCCAAGGAAAACAGCAATACAACTGCCACCTTCAGCCCCACAGCAAGAAAGCTTTTCCCTCCATGTTTTGAGTGCAAAATCTCTCAGTCAATACCCAAATCCCACATTTAGATGGAATTTTTCAATATCCCAGACGTCCAGGATGAAATGTTTGAAAGTTCTGTGTACTTTCTTTCCACCAGAGTGTTTGTAAGGACAACCCATCCATGAGTGTTTCGTGCAGAGCCATTGCTACCCGGCTATTTTATCCTCATTTTTGCATTTTTTTCATCTCCTGTGCATCCCCATGTCACATTTGGATGTCTCAGGAGAAGAAATCTCTCCCTGCCCACAGATAAGAAGTGAAAATTACGGGTGAAGCATCTGAGCACTGAGTTCCTTCCTGTGGACTTGTTTTGTCTAATGGGAAAACAACAAAAAACCAATGTCGCCCATTTCTGTAACAAACATATTTGTATGAATTACATCCCACTGACAAATGGACACGCAGTCAGGATTTTTAGGGGGAAATGTGACGTTTCCCCCATGATCATATTTAACATCTTTTGTTTGCCATCTATCTCTCTGCTCCAACTGTGGCATAACAATTAGAATAAGTGATAGCAGCACATCCAGAAAACAAAGGGTATGATGGCAGAATTTATCTTGTTACATTTCTTGATTTAATGCCAGGCTGGGATTTCTGGCCTAAACCAGATTTTTCTTGTGCTATAAATATTTCAGTTTTTTCATTTATTCTTGATTTAGTTTGACAGTAAATAATCCCATGGAAGCTGCTGTTGGAAAGATGTTGTAAAAATTATTAAGTGCCTGCTTGCCAGTTCRGTCCTTGTGTTTGTCAGAGGGAAGGGAGTGGAACAGTGGGGTTACTTAAAGGAAATATGAGTGTGTRTGTATTTACAGTAAAACCCCATAATTTGCAGTCCTACGAGCAGAAGAATTACGGTTCCGAGGCTCGATCAATATCTTGTATGAATACAGAGAGTTTGGGTTATATATTCTGGATATTGGCAGCAACAGGGTCTTGTTTCAGGGTTCTGAAGGAAAAACCCAATGAGAGGGGAATAGAAAAGCAGGGAGGTTTTGAAAAGGATATTTCCTTGCAAAAAAAAAAGGATTTGTCCTCTTGGGAAAAGCAGGATATCTCAGATTTCTTGGATTTTATTTGTTATTTTTCATTTGGGAAGGATGTGAGTAACCCTGGATGCTGTAAATCCATTTTTTTTTTTGTGTCAGAACTTTGCATGGCAACTCTTGCATTGTTTGAAAGGGATTTCTGCACTAAATAACTCCCACACCAACTGTGGAAGGACCACAAACAGGATATGTCGGAGAGATTTTGAGGAAAAGGAGCTGAGGGGAAGCACTGGGAAATGCTCGCTGTCCATGGCGAGAAAAACAACCCCAAAAAACACCCGGCGGGGGAGGCGAATCCACCGAGAAACGCCAAGAAAAACACGTGGGAAATGTGCAAAATTCACCGCAATAACTTCAGCAAAAGGGGACAAATTGCAGCCAAACGCTGGCTGTTATCTGCGAGCAGCCAAGCTGGCATCCAGCGGGAGGATTTGTCACTAAATGGGCAATTTGTGCCTCCTCACCCCCAGCGCACACAGGTCCTGGGTGCTTGGGGAATCTTTTTCCTCCTGCCAAGCAATAACCAGGAAAAAAACTCTAAAATTGGGACACAGACAGAGGTGAAGTCACAAAATTAATAYAGGAGGAATTAACGTGACTTCTAAGTAATTAATTAAAACCCTAACTTAGGTTTTTGTTTTTTTTTAATCTGAAACATTCTGCTCAGGGTGGGCAAGGGAAAACAAAAGTAAAGGGTTTTTTTGGATTTTTTGGGGTTTTTTTTTTGTGTCTTAGATATCACACAAGCTTCCAGACAAATATTGACAAGCAGGAGAAAGGGTGTGAAATAAATATGATGTGATTCAATAAGGAAAAGCACCAGTTTTTGCTCTAAAGCAAAAATAATCAATGTCTACCTTCAATATCGACAGGTGGTTTAAAGGAGGGGTGAGAGTGGRATCTGAACTGAAGGCAAATATTTTTTTAAAAGCCTCAAAAAGTATTAAAAAATAAAGCAAATATTGATTGAGGGCATTTAGGTGCAGTTATAGGGGCAGGGTTGATATCTAAAGGTACAGCCCATCTCCTCCTTCTATGTGTCTACTTCAACAGAATTATAATTTAGTATTTTTTAATCCTTTTCCTTTCAAGCACTTATAAATTTTGCAAAGTGGATCTCAGCTGTGAGCGAAGTAGGACATCACAAAAGGCTAAAAGCAACTCTGGGTTTTTTCCATCCTTTTTTTTTCCCCAAAACTTAGAAGCTTGTCAAGGTTTGATCATTCCTCAGGTTTCTAAGCTTCTCCCCTGAGACCACCTGCAATTTTTTAGGTGGAATTTATAAAAAATACGAACAGAATTCAATCCCTTAGAGAAGTGGGATGGTTTCCAAAGGAGTTGGATTTCTTAATTTTCAAAAAAAAAAAATCTCTCTCACTCCCATCACCAATAAGTTCCAAGGCAACCCCGTATGAGATCTTCTCACACTGCTGTGAAAAATGAGACAAGTGAGAAGAGAATGCGGATCCATAAGTGTGGCTCATAATTGTAATTTCTCAGTGGAAAATTTTCCCGCACTTTAAAAGGTTCGGAACGATTTTACAATTTTGTAAACTCATTTTATTAAGTGATTTCTGGTTTCAGCTGCTTTATGAACTGATCCCCAACAGTAAATTACTCGTTTGCCCTTTGGGAGTATAGGCCAAACAGATACTTTTTCCTGGCTTAATTCATCATCTGTTGACTGAAATGTCAAAGGAAATTAAAGGAAATTGTTATGTAAATCCTCCCGGGCGATGGTTCGTTTCTGAAGGATAAAACCTCACACAGGAAAGGTGTTTTTTTTTTCTTTTACGTGGGAAATATCTAAAATATACAACCCAATGTGTGTGACACTGTGTTCCCTTCTCCACCCAATCAATTTGCATCGGGATCTGCTCACGTTATAGCACATTCACCAAAGGATCCTCTCTGGGAGCAGAACCACTGTGGAATTATGGAATTCCAGACTGGTTTGAAYTGGGAGGGGTCCTAAATCTCATCCAGTGCCACCCCTGCCATGGCAGGGACACCTCCCACTGTCCCAGGCTGCTCCAGCCCCAATGTCCAGCCTGGCCTTGGGCACTGCCAGGGATCCAGGGGCAGCCACAGCTTCTCTAGGAAATTCCATCCCAGCCCCTCCCCACCCTCCCAGAGAGCAATTTCCCCCCAAAATCCCACCCATCCCTGCCCTTTGGTAGTGTGACCCCCTTCCCTGTATCCTGTCCCTCCATCCCTTGTCCCCAGTCTCTCTCCAGCTCTCCTGGAGCCCCTTTAGGCCCCAAAAAGGGCTCTGAGCTCTTCCTGGAGCCTTTCCTTTCTCCAGGTGAGCACTCTCAGCTCTCCAACCCTGTAATAAGACAAGAAATATCTTAAAATTTAATGAACATTTAGGAGTCAGGAAGACCCCACTTTTCCTTTCCTGCTTGGAGCAGCTCCCTCCCATCCAAGAGATCGCCATGACACGGAGAAGATGGGAGAAACTCCAACATCACCTGTGATTTTCATTCTAACATCACCTCTGATTTTCATTCTAACATCACCTCTGATTTTCATTCACCTCCCTTCCAGCTTTGCATCATGTTGGAATCATTTTTATGCCGAAATGATCCTACCTGGAGTATTTATTTCATTTTGAGTGTTTGAGTCTCCAAATGGTGCAGCAGAACGTGGTTTTAGCTGGGGAAAATCGGGGAATTTATTTGGAGTCTGTACTTTAATTGCCCAATATCTCTTCCTGTTTTTGCAGAGCATCCAGGTAGTCACAGGAAGACACACTTTACTTTCTTCCACTGATTGGATGGGAGGAATTTTTGACCTTGGAAAGTGGAGATGGTGTTGCTATGGAAACTAATAAGTCTGCTGCCATTCATGAGCTGCAGCACAGGTAAAATGTTCCACTCTTGGTGTTTGTGATTGATAAATCTCTATCAGTGTCGTAATTCTTGGAGAAAGGAGAAGCAATTACCAAAATTAACAGTCTTTTTTGGTGTGAATGAGTGACTGAGGAGCTTTTCATTAGGACACACTTTCATTYTAAACAACTCCAGGTGCTGCCTTTGAACTAGGAAAACATTTTTCGAAATCGTAAGAAAGCTGGAATCCAGGTAATAGCTTTTAAAAAAAATAGTCTAAGCTGTAATAGTGAGAAAGAAAAACTCTTGTTGTTTGGGTGACAACATCGTGAAGGCATTTTTTGGCCACAGCACCAGMAAATGAAGCTGGATTGGAAACCAGACCACTTTGGGAGCACTGAGTGAATGGTTTGGATTCCACCCTTCAAGTGCTTCCATACACGTGAGTGTCTTTAAATCACAGTAAACTGAAAGGCAAATTAAAACATTTATTATGAAGTCCAAAAGTGGGTGAGAATCATTAGGATTGTCACAAAATAAATGCATAAAAATTAAAGAAAGTCTTGCTTAAAGCACAAAAAATTGCAAACTTTCCTTCTTTGCCTCCTGTTGGAGTGGTGATGGAGCCTCACCCTCGCACCCTGCACATCCTGCCACCCTTCAGGCTGGAATTCCAGTGTGGTTGGAGGAGCAGGACTGCATTCCTCCATCCTCCTCCTCCAATATCCCTTGTGCTTAATTAAAATATCAACAGTTTGTAGCATATTGGGAGGTAAAATGTTCTTTTCTGCCTGGCTGGGCATTGCTCGCAGTGAGGGTTTGGTATTCTGAGTTCATCCCCGCTCTGAACCTTTCTCCTAATTAAAAGCATATAACTTGACAATGCTGCTTCATAAACCCATAAAAACGGGATTAACTCGTGTGACTCATTAGAGCCTCSTCTCCAAACAGGCCCTGGATGGGAACTGAACTCTTTGAGGTTATAAATGAATTTGGGGCTGGAGTGACCCCTCACACTTGGCTGTGATAGAAACCATGACAACTGRCTTTTGTCTCCAATTAATGGATTGAACTCTAAATAGCCAGGATATTACTCATGTACTTACAAGGAAATTGTATTAAAGTAACCTCAAATGATACTTAAATTAATTATGTAGTGCATGAGTCAGCAGCTGTTTGAAGTGAAGAAACAGAGCAGAGGGCAGACTTCAGTAGCATTTTAAAATACAATTTAAATGAAACTCAACACCGTTTTATCTACATGTAAAATGGAAATCTGGGGATGAAAAAAATGTAAATCTCAGGATCAGACTTCCTGCTAAATCAATATGAGAGTTCCATTTCAGTAACAAACAAGCAACATGGTAAGGGCTCAAAATCTTGTAATATAGAAAACATTGTAATGTAGAATATATTGTTATATAAAAAATATTGTATTATATAAAATATTGTAATGTAGAAAAATTGTAATATATAAAATATTGTCATATATAATATATTGTCACGTAGAAAATATTGCCATATATAGAAAATATTTCAAGCCATCAGGGACTCATGAAGCCCAGCTCTGCTGCTCTTGGTACCTCTCACACATCACTCCCTTCCTTTCTGCTCCTTGTACCARTCCTTTGGAGCACAGAATTCCCCTGTAATTCCTGATTTCTTGGGAAATGGATGGTGATCCTGGAATCTGTATCCCTGGAGGAATAGGGCAGCTGTCTGAGAGACAAGAGATCCTTGCACTCACATTTTTTATCTCTAAATAGAACATTTTCCTTCCCTTTGCCCCACAAATCTTTCATTTTTCCAACTTTTGGTGGTCTTCATCATTCTTACCAGAGGATCATCTTTAATGAGCCCAGTGACCTGGGCCAGCTGAGTTAAAAGATACCAGGAGCTCACTTTTAGATGAACATGTTCAGCTTTTAGAGACTTAAAAATAGATAAAAATGTAAATGTTCCAAATTCCCAGACTCCAGGAGTAGCTCACAATGACACTTTTGTCCTGCTCCTGCTCTCCATTAAAGGAACAGCAAAAGCTCCCACTGCCTTCACTGGGATAAGTTAA
>NW_026623630.1:672173-698611 GCF_030028575.1 Malurus melanocephalus
CTCAACGAGGGTCTTTAGGGTTTTCTTGCAGTGCCTTAGGGGACAAAATAAAATAAAGCAATGCATGCACAGTGACACAGCCAGGGAACAGATTAGAATTTTTTTTTTTTTCATAACCCATTGCTATTTAAATGAGATAATCTGATCTAAGCAGAGCACCAGAGGCAAAAATGGTGATGAAGATAAACTCAGAGATCATTRCTTTAAATTCTGTGTACTCGCTATAGGGGTGTACAACAACCATCTCCTGACATCGCTGGAATTTAAGCATTATTTGATATGRATATGTTAAGAAAGAGCCTTCACTTCCTGGATTGAAGATCGAGACAGGATTTTGAGAAGTTGAAACAAACAGAAGTGTCCAAGATGCTCAATCAAATAAAATAATTCTCTCTTCATACCCAAACCTTCTCAAGTTTTCCTCCTCTGGCTGCTCCCAGGTTGTGCTGCTTCCTCTGGAGCTGTTGTGCAAGGCTCAATGATATCTCAGTGATAGAATATTTTATTTTAAATTTTAATATCATATTTCTGTCTTAAGATGTCTCAAGATTTCACCAGCTGTCCCTGTTTGGGTGTGGGTGCCACGTCAGGATCTCCACCAGGTTGGAGGAACACTCTCCTCATCTGTCTCTGCTCCCTCCATTCTCTCCTCTGCCAAAAATGAGTTACTCCTGATTATTTCCAGTGTCTGTCTTCTTCCTGGAGAGCTTTTCCAAATTTTCTGTGTCCCTTCTGTTCCTAAAGGGAAAAGGCACCTCTTTGACCTGATCCCTGGTGGCTCCTGCCCTTCAAACAAATCCATGCAGAGAGGTGAACTTTGCAGCTTTGTTCTGCTGTTGGCCTTTACCCACCCTGGCACAAACGGGTTTTCCAGGATTGAAGCTAAGGAAAAAGGAGAATGGCAGTAAATGCTACCAGGCTGCTAAAATCAGCTGTGAACAATATAAATATCCCAAGCCAGCCTGCCCTGCAGTTTGAAAATGAGACATTAACTGTATTTTCACACAGTCCTTTAGCTTTTTGCCTCCAAATCAATCCGAGACACAACCACAACCTCCCGGGCTGGGTTTTTGGCCCATCATTCTCAAACTGTTAAATCAGAGACGTTTCCTGATGCAAAGTGTCCCGAGCCTCCTTTGGGTGGCTGCAGGATGAATATTGAACACATCACATCCCACACTGTGCCCGCAGTCTCTCGCAGATTTATTGTTGGCATAACAGCACCTTTAGGGAGGGAACAGCAGATTGYATATTTTAAGACAAGTGACATCTCTGCTGTTTCTAACGGTGAAATGTGGAGGTGAACTGGTCCAGCCTGGGAATGTTCAGGTTTCCCCGAACAGCCAGAGGCGTTTGGAGCTGTGCTGATGAGTCAGACRATGGTGATAATTGGGTGTCCCTCAGACAGTGTGGAAGTTTTCGTGGTTTGGGGAAGTAAAAAGCTGGATTTGTGTCAGTGGCTTGCAGGGGTGTGGGAGGACACGGCTGAAACTGCAGTGATCTTCCCAGGAGAGGCAGGAGAGACAGTTCAAGGAGAACTTTTGTTTCTGGGGTGCCAGGAGGTTCAGCTCGTTCCCCAACACCAGAGAACAGAAACCATCCTGTGGTGCAACAAAGCCAGCAGAAGAGGGACCCMAATGCCCTGAAGATGCCCTAAAGATGCACTGAAGCTGCCCTGTTATATTCAGGGAATGTGAGGGGTCTGGAGCTTCCCACACAAAGACACAAACCCACCATAGACCCCAAATCTCCATCCTGAGTAGGCACCAGTGACCTGATGCCTAAATCCAGCTCCCTAAAACAGGGGCTGGAAAAAAATCAGAGAATCCAAAGCAGTTCTGTTCATAGCAGGGCTTTCAGGGCCATCCAGGTCAGTCCCACACCCACAATGGACAATGGCTCATGGGTTTTTCACCCTTTCTCACTTTTGTCCATTTGCACATCGGGATTTGCTGAATCCTCCAATTGCAGCTGCAGCCAATGCAGTCATTGACTCCAAGTTGGCTCCCCCAATTCTCTGTTGTTTCCATCTCTTGGGGCCTGGCCCAGGGAGGTGTCCTTGAGTTTGGGGCTGCAGAGGAATTGTTTTGTGTAAAAATGGGAGAGCAGGAGCTCAGCACTGTCTGTGGAGTCTGGAGTGAAACACTGGAGAATTCCAAGGGGTGCAGAGATGGAAATAGAGAAATTGAAATCCTAAAGCATCAACCCCACTGCCCTGTGTGCCAGGAACCCCACACCACCCCAAACCTGGAGACAGGGAGTCATGTTTAACACTCCATACCACGGCCTGCACTCACTACAGAAAAATCTCCCTCATTGTCCTTCATCTCCCAGAAAAAAAAAAACCCTTTCTGCATTCTTCTGAGTGCACAGATGTGGGGTGGAAAACAGGGGAGAGCTCAGGTGCTGCTTGGAGACTGGAACCTGCATTGCTCCAGTTTCAGGGAGCTGTTTTTCACACCTCCTAGAGTGAAGTGGAAGGTGCTGGAATTCATGGAAGTCTTCTCTGGAATTTTATATTCTCTATATGAGTGCAGTGTCCAAGTCTCTTCTATAGTCTGAAAGGCCTTGTCTATTTTTACACACTGGTTTAAATAATTATTGCTTCCTAATCTTTTCAATTAGTCACTTWACATTCTTTTTTCCCCTTTTTATTTAAATTTTACATGATTTCTTTCTGTTTCATATCAAGCTATTTCATCTCCCCRTACAAAAGGCTCATTAACTTTGTAAAATAACATCCTGGTACTTTAGAAGTCATTAATTTTTTTTTTTTTCACTTTTTTTTTGTTTGCAATGGCTTCAAAGATGATTCAATTTTTACTTTATTATCACTGCCAAGAAGTYGAAATTAGCAGGTGATTAAGCACTTCAAATATTTTGAGCATTTTCTATGGTCAACAATAGCAACTTGAGGTGTATTTAAAAATTAAACATAAGAAGGCACAAAAAATATAAAATAATTAAACTTAGGAAGGCACAAAAATATAAAATAATTAAACTCAACAAGGTACAAAAATATATAATTGAAACGGTTTATTGAAGCACAAAATTTTCAAGGAAAATTGCTGGGTTTGAGTAATTGCTTTAAAGTGAGAGTAGGTTTAGATCAGATTTTAGGGATAAATTTCTCCCTCAGAGGGGGTGAGGTCCTGGCACAGGTTACCCAGAGAAGCTGCATTTTGAGATTCCCCATTTCAGTCACCAACATGAATTTCCTTGGAGTTTAACAGCCAAACCCACTCACTTTTTATCTTCACAATCCATGTCCCAGTTAAAGAACTGACACGAGGAACCCTAGATTTTATTATGGAGAGAACAATGGACATAAAATTATAGAATCACCGAAAGATTTGGGTTAGAAGGGACCTTAAGGATCATCTTGTTGCATGTCCTACACGAAATGGAGAGAAACCCAGCTGCAGTCTGTTATTTTCCACTAGCAGGAATGACAAAAATTAATTTTTTTTCCAGAAATCAGACCTTGGAAATGCATTTAAAAAATACTAAATCTGCATTATTTTGAAATGAAAACGCAGACCAAACTCCCCTGCTGTTTAATATTCCCACCCATCAGCTCAGCCCACCCCRACACAGGTGAGGACCTTGCCCACAAACTTTTAAGTGCCACGATGATATCTGCGGMTTCCCCGTAATCACGGGCTGATCATCCCTCCCATTGTTTGCAGAAGCTGGGAAATCAAACGTCTGCAGTTATTGATTCCCYACTTCTTTTTCATTTAGCGCCTATTGATCGCTGTTTGTGTGTGTGTGTTTGGTGTTGAGCAGGAATTAACATCGAAAACTTCTTGGAATTCACTGCATTCCCACCTACTTGCCATTCCTGGGGAAAGCTTTCTGCCACCATCCTGCTCCAGCTGGGGGTTTCAAAAATTGGTGTTGGTTTAAGAAATCGGTGTTGGTTTCAAAAATTGGTGTTGGTTTCAAAAATCGTTGTTGGTTTCAAAAATCGGTGCTTTTTCCTCCACTCTCTTGGCAACCAAAAAGATTCATACACAAAAAGCATTTTTTAAGAACATATTATTTTTATGGAGGGCACTTGCTGGGGACAGAAGATGTGGTTGTCACTGAGTTGGAGCTCCCAGAATGATTCCCAACCCCTCAGGATGATTTAGGATGGATGGATGGATGGATGGATGGATGGATGGATGGATGGATGGATGGATGGATGGATGGATGGATGGATGGATGAATGGACAGGGAGGGATGGATGGATGGATGGAGGTGAAGCATTCCAGATCCCACTTTTCTCACATTTAGCTCCAAACACAACCAAAATCACACACCAACCACACATTTCTCAGGAAACTGAGTTACAGTCCTCAACCTGCCAATAATAATGCACATGGATTCTTTTCTATTTACCTTACATTTGTTTTTCACCCACTAAAACACCCCTTTTCTCTCTTACTCCATTCACATTTAGGGTGAAATGCTAAAAAAAAAAAAAAATCAAGAATAAAAAGCAATGTTTAATTGTCATGGAATTACACAGTTCCAGGAACCGGAGGAAACCACCCATGCACCCAGCCAGGATTGATGTCAGTAATTGCTGTGGTKGCTGGCACAATTATCATAATTAGCACCCAAAGAGAGATGAGGCTCTCTGAGGTTACTTTTGCAGGAGGTGAGAGGGGAACAAGAGGGCAAATTTTGAGTGGGAACCTGCAGCCCCCACTCCCCTGGGTCTCTCTGCTTCCCTTCCTGTGCAAAGCCCACCCCGACGTGCCAATCCTCATCCTCTGGGTCAGGCACTGCCTAAAGTCCTGCCAGGTTTACAACAACAGGAAAATTTACAAACTTTATTTTGATATATTTGATTTCTAGACCCTTTTGGAGTTTTAGTAACAACACTTTTTTCCCCTTGTGCAGAGCATAACCAGTATTCTGTTCAGTGTTCAATATTAATATGGGTTTTATTGTTCCATTCTAATTAAAATATCATTATTAAAGGGGCTCTATGTTTTCCTCTGACAGATATTGCATCTCATTGTTGGTGGATCTTGGTTGTTCCATGCTCATCGTTATTAATAATTTGTAGCAATTGGATTGGTATTAGAATATTACTTTGCTAAATCACTTTTGCTGCTAATTAAGGCGCCGTGTGTGACATTGTTTAGCTCCARCATCCTCGTCCTGCTTTTCAGCCTGCTCTAATTACCTGGAGCTCATTCATTTCTGCTGAGGAGTCTTTTAATCAAACTCCTTTGAGCTTTGCCATGGTGGTGATGGCTAAAACAAGGCTCAACTGAAACAGAGGCCAGGCAAAGTGAAGAGAATAAAAGCAGACAAATTTAATCCAGGCCTGCTGGTACATTGAGGGCAGACAAAGCCTCCTCATGAGGCTGCATCCAAAATGGACCCCGAGTCATGAGATCTTCCCCTTTTCTAAGTTCTGTATTGTGAACATTTTGGGTCTGAATTCTTCAATTCCACCTTCAGGTGATAATGTCAATCCCCCCAAGTTTGCTCCCCCCAATTCTCTGTTGTTTCCATATTTTGGGTCTCTGAGCTCTGAAGTGTCCTTGAGTTTTGGGCCCAGAGAGGAATTGTTTTGTCTGAAGATAGGAGAGTAGCAGCTTTAGTGCTGTGCACTGGAGAAGTGTGAGATACACATACATGAAAATAGAGAAAATAAAAATCCTAAAGGCATCAGTGGGAGCTGCTCTTGGTGGGAATGAAAAGTTCTCATGGACAAAGATATTTGTGATGACAAATGGACCTTTCACTGCAGCCCTGCAGCCCCTCAGAAATAGAATAATTGTCCTCAGTGGTTCTGAACATGAGAGAAGGAGGAGGGTTCTGAGGGAAAAGTGAAAGTTGGCTGTAAAAAATCCAACCCTTCAAGATATCAGCGAGGAAATCGCTGTAGCTTTAAATTGTCTCCTCTCCTCAAGCCGTGTGTGAGATCAGATCTGTCACTGTTTGCTGGGGTAATATTTCCTCTGAAGGAGCAACATCATTCTTGATTTGCCCGGGAACTTCATTCGCTTTGGCTGCCAAACAACCAGGAGACACACAAAGGTCATGCTTGAGTCATGAGTGAAAACTCACATTGATGGCCAGGGGCCTTCCTGGTGCRTGTCTGGCATCAGCAGGACTCTGTGTCACTGACAGAACCTCTGACAGAYCCTGAGTATTGCAGCAGCTTCAGGGAAAGCAGGAAAAAAAGGTTCATTTCTGTTTGATTCCTTCCACAGCCATTTTAGGGGAGTGTAAAAATGGTGTAAAAAAAAAGAAATGGTGTAAAAAAAGTGCAGATATTTGTGCTGGAGCCGTTCTGCAAACACCCTTGCAGCAGCTTCATTTTTCTTTTACCATGGAATCACAGAGGGATGGAATGGTTTGTGTTGGGAGGGACTTAAAGYCCATCCAGTGCCACCMCTGYCATGKCASGGACAYCTYCCACTGTCCCAGGGTGCTCCAAACCCTTTCCAGCCTGGATTTGGGATCCAGAGGCAGCCACAGCTTCTCTGGGTGCCCTCTGCCCATGTCCCATCACCCCCAGCTCCAACAGCATCCCTGTGTGCCAGGAGGATGCAGGCAGGGATCCAGGATCACTCCAGAGTGACAGATTATTTATCCTTTGATCTCCAGGCTGGGTGGGTTGTTTGCCACAGGATTTCCCTAAAAGAAGATGCAGAGCTCATCATCATTGGGAGAATTGGGAAAGCAGAAGTCTGTAATGAAACCAGAACACATTCTCCCTCAAGATTGGCTGGTCCCATGTGGGATTGTGCCCTGGGCACAGTGGGGTCTGTCTGCTTTCACTGYCCTGCAGGCACCCACGCTGCTGCTCCTCCCAAACCTTGGGCCAGGCTCATCTCRGTGCCCTGAGCTCACCCTGGAAAATGCAGAATAATTTAGAGCAACATCTACGCAAACATTGGCTCAAGAAGGCCTTTCCCCCTAACCCCACAGTGATTTATGGAATGCAATTTCTGCATCCTCCAACACTGTCTCACTTCACACACGCCAAATCGGTTTKGATGATTTATTACTTTTCCTACAGCTTTTTGAAAAAATGGGTATCAATACAATGACAACAAAACAGCAGGGGTTAATCTCCAGTAACTTACTGAGCATTAATCAGCTCCATATTTCAGTCATTTTAGTCTAAAGCTGCTAAAATCACTGATGGCATAAAGCAACTTAAATCAGAATATAATGTGATACCTCCAACTGCTGTTTCCATTTAGATTTATTCTGATTTACACAGAATAYGGTAGAAATAAAAGACTTTTCTATGTCTTCCCTGTACGTTTGTGAGTTTGCAAAACAAATAGTTTGCTCTAGGCCAGAGAAAATGTAACCATTTATGCAATAGATATTGAGTTCATATTTGCCTGACAAGTGACCTTATCAGCTATAACTTGTCATCTCCTAATTAGTCTACATTTATTTTATTCACTCAATTAACCCCCAGCCTCTCCAGGAGATAAGTTGACGATACACGAAATTGTGTGTGGTGCTGCAATTAAAATGGTGCTGCACATGTACTCCACAAATTTGCCTTGAAGAAAGGTAAACCTCATTAATATCCCACCAGTCTGAGTGCAAATTAAAATGGTTTTTATTGCCAGTGATGCCACTGACTCTCAATGCTCACTGGCAGGGAACAGAAATGTCTTTTCCTCACAGAATCTGAGAATGATCACATAAGACTACGAGTGCACAGTGAGATTTAGAGACCAGAAATATATTCATATTATTAAACCTCAACTTCACAGAGAAATACCCAAGTTCTTAATTTGGAAAAAAAAAATATATATTACTGTGATTTACAGATCAGRAGTGACCTGAAAGGTGAGCACCCGGAATTCGCATGGAAAAGAGCGAAATCCTACAAACAGAATCCAGCCTGATTCATTTTGTGATTTGAAATAACTCGGGTTTACAGCTTTGGATGAAAATCTGATCCACATGATAGGAAAAAAATCAACAGAAATTCATGCAATTTTAAGGAAACCAAATCTGAATTGAGATTTACATCCCAATCTGATGTGTGTAATATAATTACAATTATTTTATAAGGAAAGGTTGGGACAAAAGCTTTGTTGTCAGCACAAAGGCGGATGTCCACTGCAAGTAAAAATAATAAAGTGAACAGAGTTTATTGAAATGACATTTTACTCAAATGTCTGCATAGTTTTCAAGGTATTGGCGATGTGAAAACACAAACATGCAGGAAGGGAATGTGGTAACAGAGGATGTGTTGTAAATTCAGACCCAATCATTGAGCAGMGGGAAGGTGGAACGCCCTCCTCTCCTTGCTGCAGTGTGAACCTCCYGAAATCAGAGCAGCATCCATCACTGGTGGTGTCAGTGCCCAGAAATAGGGCCTTGAGCAGCTTTGTCATAACTCTGCTGCTGCTGCAGCTCCGGGGCACGGGGCCCATCYGTCAGGAGGACACGACTTCCCAACCACCACAAGTCAAGGAAATGTGTTCCAAACATTGTGGGATGAGTCCTGCTGGAGATGGATGGGCAGGAGCTCCTCACACCCTCTGTGGTGCCTCTCCATGGTCTGATCAGGGGTTAATCCTCAGGGAAGGACAGGTAAACTGGGAAATCTTACAGGAATCGGGGGATCAGGGAAGTTTTCCTGGGAGARTCAGCTCCAAGGAGCCAAACTCCAGAGGWTTCACTGCYCCWGGGCCAGGAATGGGGAKTTCTGTTGGTCTGGGAGCACAGAGMAGCTGTGGCTGCCCCTGGATCCCTGGCAGTGCCCAAGGCCAGGCTGGACATTGGGGYKKGGAGCAGCCTGGGACAGTGGGAGGTGTCCCTGCCATGGATGGGGTGGCTCTGGATGGGCTTTGAGGTCCCTTCCAATCCAAACCATCCCGTGGTTCAATGATTGTGTGATTGAGCCTGAATACAACATTTGGCCTTTTGTCTCTATCCTGAAATTCTCCACCCCTTCTATATCTCTTGATTTATTTTGATTTACAATCTCATTCTTACATTATTTTCACTTCTTGGATTTTAGCTTTGCATTTCACTTTATTTTACCTTTKCATTTATTACATGTTCACCCTACAATTTAAACACTGTCCCAGCTCAATGATTAGAATCAGCTCCTGCATGAAGTGTCCTCTTCCTTTGGCATCAAAACTCATCCTTTTTTTTTTCTTTCCCCCCAATCTGCTGCAGTTTGAATTTCACCAGTGGCACAGATGAGATGACTAATCCAATTTCCCTCCATGYAGAGAGTCCTCTTGCATTTCTCTCTGCACTTCTACTTTTCCCCTGAATAGCCGTCATTTAATGCCCCGTTATCTTGGATGGCACTCATTTAGAGGTTTATTAAGCAGTAATTCAGCAGCCTGTTATCAGTTCCTACTRGAGCTGGGGAAAATATGCCGGCCAAGTACGCCGAGATTTCCGCAGAATTACAGCGGTTTTGTGATTTTTGGATTAGAGAAAAATTACCCCAAAGTAATGGATATGAAATGTTTTCCCTGCATTTCATTATTGGCTCRGTGCTAAAGCTCCCATCAGGCCATTCCAACTGCAGATTGTCTGATTTTTATTTCTGTTTCCAGCCCAAGCAGTGAAATTYTACAAAATCACGGAGAACTCAATGGACTGAGAAGTCCTAAACCTGGACTCACTTTTTCTCCTGCACTCGTGTCCTTTCTGAATGCTTCCATGGGGGGAAAAAGACATCAATTMATTTTTTAGAGCTTCTTAAAAACCAGGGAGTTGAAGTGAAATAATGGGCAATGGTAAAAACCCAAGTGTTCCCTAAATACAGAGACATAGAGGGAATGATGCAAATCCCAGGTGGAAAAAATGAGTTTGTGGAATAATTTTGATGGCAGCATAGGTAAAGGCTTGATTGCAAATTATAACTCTTAAATCTGGATGAAAATATGAATATTTTTATTAATAAATAAATTAATAATTTCCAATTTCCCTCGTTTTTTTAGCCTGTTGACATGGACAGCAACATTTCCACCTCCCATGTCCGTGACTCCCAGCCCTTCCTGCTGATCTCTTCCCTTTCCATCTCTGCTCCAAGGCAGAATTTCACCCTGCATTTTCTCCCTCCTTTCAGCTGGGTTTTTGTTTTGTTGTTTACGCTGTCATTTCTTTTTTCCTTTTTTTTTTTTGAGAACACATCAGATAAAGGTCATTTTTCCCTGAATGGAAAAGCACAGTAATTTTGACAGTGAGACATTCCCAGCTTGCTCTACATCAGAAATGTTGATATTAGCTCCTTTCAAATAGAGAGCAGAGACAAAAATTGCCTGAGCAACTCCGTGGCTGGCAGTTATTTCCCAAAAAATGAGCATTTGCAAAGTTATGCTCGTGGCTTCTGCCCAATTCCAGGCTGCCATTACTGAATTTTAACTTCATTTGCGTTTGCTCTGGAAAAAAAAAAAAAAAAAAAAAGAAAAGAAAAAAAAGCTCATCACGAAGGTATTAAGCAACCACAAAAGATGATGACTTCAAACAGTGTCTTTTGGCTGATCCATAATCATTTGCTTTGGCAATTTTATTGGGGAACATTAAGGCTGATCACTAACTCTGTGTTCCTAATTATTTCTGAAATATTGTGCTGTTTTCGGCGCCGAGACGCGTAACGAGCAGAGCAGTGGGCTGCTTGGGATTGCCATGTTCTAACTGGGTTTTAATCAATGAGTGATAATGAGAGCTTGTGTTTTGACTTTCCCTCCTTAATTGCCAGCAATAAAGCAGATCCTCATTGATGATATTTAGCAGAGTTCAGCTGCATTCATCTCTGTTTATTCTGTTTATTTTGGAAGTGCCTGGGAGCTTTCAGTGCTAGGCACAATAACTGAATGTACAATGCTAATTATATTTTCCTTGCCTGATATTTTCCACAACAGAGGGTGACACTGCCCTTTCCTGGGGAGTGATTGCTCTTCTCTGTTTCCAGCAGGTTTCTGGAATGCAGGAGGTGTCTAATGATAAAACCATGTCCCGTGAAATCCCAACCACATTTTGCTCTTTAAATCTCTATTTCCCTTCTGCTGCTCATCATAGTTGGGAATTCTTTGGTTGTGGTTGTCTTTTTGTTTTTGTTTTTTGTTTGTTTGTTTAGTTTAGGGTTTTTTTTTAGGTTTTTTTGTTTGTTTGTTTGTTTGTTTTCTGGTTTTTGTTTTTGTTTTGTTTTGGTTTTTTGCCAGGATGCCAAAACAAGAATTAAACACCAATATTCTAAGAATAAGGAAAGCTCATCTCACCCAAACTGCCACAGCAAAACGAGGTCTGATCTACCCCAGGTTGCTCTTCACTGGCCAATTGTCAGTTTTGCAACATGATTTTTGGTCAAGAAAGACCTTTTTTTTCTAAAAGTTTAAGTTCCAAATGTAGTTTTGGTCTCTCAAATGGATGCCAGTACTGTGATGACAAATGCATTCAAATCAGTCAGTCTATATAATAAATAWTTTGATAATAATCTGCCTGAATAATCTAATTTAAATCAGGACCTGCCTTTGGTTTGAAATGTTTTAAATATCCCTTGCATTCCTCTTCAATTACATGTAAGAAAATCAAGAGTTTTTTAATCTTGCCTGGATCATTGCTCGAGATGATTTATATCCCCAGATTTTCTTCCTGAGTTATCAATCATCTGAAAGCAAGAAGTAGGTGGCAGCCTGAAATTTCTACATCAGATCTTTCTGTGTCCTGAGGATTTTTTTTTTTTTTTTTTTTGTCGCAGCAGTAATTTGGACCGCAAAAAAATAAATGGTCTCCACATGTTTTTCTATTATCTTCACCATCTCAATTATTTCTGAGCGTTATCCCAGGATATAAACCTTGCTATCTACATTTCAAATCASTGCTGGTGTCAAGTTCTCTCAGCTAATTCCTGACTGGTTTAATTCATGCCTCTTGTTTAAGGTTTTTTTCTCACCCTAGTGAGAAAAACGAGCTGCTAGGAAGGAGCCATGTTGTTCCAGTTATTCAAAATAAATAAATAAAAATTGAAATAACTTGTACAAGGAGCTCAAACACCCAYCTGTGCTGTAGGATGGGGATTGTGTTTGGGTTTCTACAAGGCCTGGGATTCACAGTGCTGTGGAGAACCAAAATACATCTTCACAGAACCAAAACACAGCTTCACATTATACAACTTTTTCCTGTTGGGAATTACCAAGTGTGGCCTCTGGAAAAGAAAGAGGAATGGTTGTTTGCTTTAGTAAATYCAAATTATTATATTCAAACAATTTGCAAGCCAGCCTTTCCTGTGATCTCTTTCCATCCCATGCGCTGGATCCTTGCAGAGCAGTGATTTTCCTTTGTCCCTCTGTCTCCAGAGTTCCTGGGTGRAGAGAAGGACAGCAAAGACTAAAATGGATTTGAAGTGGGAGTTAAAGGATGGGAKAAATTTCCCCAAATTTCTTTATTTWTCTTTATAAACAGAACTGCAGTTTCTCATGTAGTTWTGTGCTTATTCAAGCAAGTTTTCACTCTCTTCCCTCCATCCAGATCACATTGATGAGACATTGACAGCACATCCATCAATGAAATTTGGGAGTCATCACAAAATTCCAACGACAAAAATCATCTGATTAATCATCTAWTTACTCCCCATCCTCTAAGAGAGCAGAGCACAGCTTTATTTTAAACAGAGAAAAGTTAGAGAGYAACCAAGTGCTGGCTTTATTGAAGTGGCAGGATATGAAATGATAGAGCTGTTATCTTTCCCTGTAGCATAAATTATTGAATTAAGCCTTCAGTCAGGTTGGCAGCGGTGCCAAATGAATATTCCAGGAGTACAATGCAGCAAACAGAATCTGTCATTGACTCTGGGGCTCCCTCAGAACTGAAATTACACAGAACAAAATGCTCGATGGGAAAAGGTTCGTTATTATTTATTCATTTGCCTGGTAACCCAAAAAATAATGAAATTTTATTGAGAAGGGGGCACATCAGGATTAGTATCCATCAGAAAGGCACAGGGATATTTTTCTCCATGATGAGGTGTTTGCTCCAYGAGGCTTCTCTGTCTAAAGGATGTGCCCAAGTTCATGACATTAAATAAATCACCCAYGCTAATGAAAAGGTGATTTTCACCTCTTATTTCGCCTGTCTGCTCCTCACACAGCAGCAMAAAGTCTTCAGAAAGCCAAAAAAAGCCAGGCCTAGGTAGAAATTCCAGCATTATTGTCACCTGTTCATTTATTTTCCAGTAAAATGTCCCATTATTAACCCAGGTGATGGGGGTGGATTTTGAGCCCCTCTCCTGCAGCTCCTTCCACACAATRAATTATTGATAAATTTGTGCTCATCTCCACTGGAAAGTTCCAATCACTCTCTCCTCAGACCATCCATGAGGAGCACTTTGCCTTCTCTGCAAATTTGAGCTCCTGCTCTGGGATTTTTGGGGAATATTTGGGGKWTKKKKGRRRKKKKGSMMCCYKKWAAWYYKRRRTTTGATTGCTGTGTTCAGGGTGACATCGGGAGAAAACGTCACATTTTGGCATTTCAGGATCGATCCTAAATTATTTTGGGATTAGAATGTGTCAGTTGGGTAATAAATTCCAAATTTATTGATACCTAAATATATTCCCAGAAAATGTTGGAGAAATACCAGTTATCATGGGAGAACTTTTAAAAAATGTTGGAAGCATCACGTTTTGACAAAATCTTGTGTTATTACGTATATTTAATTGAAAAAAGGCTCATAATTCTCATGAAAATGACAGTTTTTGCATAATCTTCCTTAATTATTACCTGTGATATATTACACCCTAATTTTCTGTGCCAGATTCTGACAATAATGGTTATATTAGGAATTAAATYCGTGTTTTATAGTTTTATTGTTTGTTTTCACTCATAAGGAAAATGTGCAGTCAGTTCATAACCTGAGCCTGTTGTTTGCCCCACTGTAGAGATTCCTGCTTAAATAACAGGAAAAATATTGAAATATTTGACTCATTTCTCAGGGAATAAAACTGACAGGATGCAGAATCAATTTATTGGAAAAAAAAATAATATTTTTGTGCCATTTAGAGCTGGAGGAGCCCTAATTAAATCAAAGTTACATCTCCAAACTCAGACCAAGAGTGGGGTTCTCTGAGTGAGCCACAGCAGCTTCCACCCAYCACAAATGGGAAGAGGGGACGAAGGAAGGGGCACTTGGAGTGACAATTCCTGGGAAATGCAGATTCCAGCTGTCCCTCCTGCCATCTGCTTGCCCTCACTGATTTTCAGAACTCAAGGAAGGGTCACCACGAGCCCTCTGCCTCTCACATGGAATGGCCTCAAGGGGAAGCTTAGACTGGATTTTAGGAGATATTTCTTTCTGGGAAGGGTTTAAAGGATTGGAACAGACTCTCTGGGGTGATGGTGGTGTCATCATCATTAAAAATTGTGTGGATGTGGCCCTTGAGGATGTGACTGAGTGCTGAACAAGGTGGTGGTGCTGAGGGGATGGATTTTTTTTTTTTGCTTTGGAATTCCCTTCCAGCTGCAGCAATTCCCTGATTCTGGAAGGGCTCCCTCTCACTCCTGGCTGCTGTTTTATAGTTTCAATTACAAACCCTGGGCTCCAGTGCCAGATTTCACATCATTACCGAGGGTTTTCCTGACTTSAGCAGTGCCAGGACCTCACCCCGTGCCCCTCCCCTTCTCCCAACATCACAGGGAGCCAAACATCCCCCTGGTTTTGGTGTGTGCTGACAGAGACACCGTGGATCCCCCCAGAACTCCCAATTTCASTCCTTCAATAGAACTGAGACTTGAAAGGAGCCCTGTGCCTCCRGAGCTCTGCACACCAACATCTGAAGGGAGAAAACGCATGAAAGTGGAAGGTTCTTTGGGAAAATCCTACAGGTTTAGGGTTGTTTCTGCCTGCTCAACCCAATCTCTTTCTGCCTCACTCCCAGGGAGCTGGGTGTAACCAGGAGGGAGAGGGGGAATCCTTCCTGTGCTCCTGTTTTTATTTCCACAAAACATTTTCATGGCTCTTTTCCTGCTTTTTCTTCTCCCATCTTCTCTTCCAGTGTTGAATMTGTCTCCTTTCAGGGATGTGTGTTAATTTAGGTTCTACCAAGCAGTGTCTCATCCATTTCCTCTCGTTTTGCATCTGTCAGGCTCCTTTCAGAGTCCTTGAGCTGCCTGGCCCAGGCCTTTGAGGAGGGAAATAATCATTTCATTCTGCTTCTGACAAGATTCAATCAAAAGCTCTTTGTGGGGAAACTCTCCACGACATTTAAAAATCTGCAGACCACATAAACTCCCTGTGTTCCAATTAAAAATTACCAATGCCTCCAATTAAAAATTGCCAATGTCTCCAATTAAAAATTAAGCAGATTTTGGCTAAATTGGATTTTTCATAATTCTTCTGCTGCCATTAGAAGGGGTAAGGATCTAATTCACCTGTGCCATCCCTCTTGCTGGAACTGGCAGGTGTTTTACAATCACTCTGATTTAAAAGAGGCCTCTTAATCAGGTGTCAGCTTTGGCCCATAAAGTCATATTAATGTTTGGGATCAGATATGGAGCTCTATCTAAGGCACATTAAGGAAGATTCATTAGGAACTCACTACCCCTGGAATTTACAGCCTTCCTGGAAGTTAATAGCCTGGATAAATTCCTCCTGATCTGGTTTGCTTATGTGAATTATGGCAGTTTTGCATTTAAAAGCTTCTCCTGCTCCTTCTGATCTTCCGTGAGGATTCACTGATATGGCACATCTGGAATCCTGGAATGGTTTGGGTGGGAAGGGACATCCAAACCCATCCAGTGCCACCCCACAGGGGCATTTTCCACCATCCCAGGGTGTCCCAAACCCAATGTCCAACCTGGCCTTGGGCACTGCCAGGGATCCAGGGGCAGCCACAGCTCCTCTGGGCACCCAGACCAACAGAACTCCCCATTCCTGGAGCAGAGAATCCTCTGGAATTTGGCTCCTTGGAGCTGATTCTCCCAGGAAAACCTAAAACCTTTCCCTGCAGATACATCTTGGTATTTCTGGGACAGTCCCAGTAACACCAAACACTTTGGAGTTACGGCAGATCCAAATACACTTTGCAAAAAATCCTAATGGGAAGGAAGATCTGTGTAAGAAAGGGGTAAAAAAAACCCACCCAATTTAAAATATTGCCCTATAGAGTTATCCATAGAGACATTACAGACCAGGCCTGGGCCAGCCTGGGTTATTTTCCTTTGCATTTCCAGCTGTATTTCCTTCTCACAAGGAGCTGAATATGAAGAGTCAAAAACAGGAAAGAACAGGGAGCAAAGAACAGGGAGCAGGATTTGCCTGGAAATGAAGTTGATTAAGTGCAAACTCAGGATTTGTGCTTCTTTCTCCCTGTCTGGATGAGGCAGAGCATGAATATTTAAATATTTCCTGTGACTGAGTAAAAGCCCTTTAACTCCATTTTCCAGGAATTTCAGGGTGGGATATGATCCCTGCAGAGCAGTGACAGGGCAGCACTGTGACAYCCCCTGCTGATTCCATAATTATGGAAAAAACAGAGCTCCTCCTCTTCCATTGGATGTGTTAATCCCTGCATTGGCTGAGGACAATATCGTGTAATGAATGAAGAAATGTTGATTCATTTTTCTCCTTTAGCTCAGAATTCAGGCTGGCATAATTATGGTCTTTGTGGAGATCAAACTGATTTGGCACCATCAAGAAATCCATTTTAACTCCTTATCAAACATTCCAAAACAACAGTTTATATTTACTTCTGAGCACCACTTTGAGTATTCACACATGTTTTTAATGTAAAGAAACTACACATTTAATCAAATATTCATATTCCAATTGATTTTTGTAAAAAAAAAAAACAAAAAAACAACTGAATTATTGAAATCTCAACAAAAGCAAACAACCTTACAAAAACACATTTGTCGTGTGTATCTCTGGAGAAATCGTGGTGATTGTGTTGAACTGGAGGATGGAGAAGAAATATATGACCATTCTCTATAGRAAACACAAAAGGATGCAGCAGGAAATTAGAACTGACCAGCCTGACCTTTCCTATAAATACGAGATGGACTCCTAGGACACCATTGGCTCAGAGAGTGCACATCATTTCTCACAAATTTGATGTCGCTCTCTGCTGCAGATCAGGCAGCATCAAAAGGATATTAAAGAGAAAACAAAACAACAGCAAGAAGYGGCCTTTGCTAAAATTCATGGGCAATGTTTTTGTGGCAGGGACTGTGATATCTCCACTGGAAAGGAGCTGTAAAATATTGTAAAATATCATTCTGCACATTTAGGGCGTGCTGCGCTAAAGATGTGGGAAGGGGATCCAAAATTAAGATATTCAATAGTCTGCAAATGAAAAATGAGTCTAAATTCCATTTAGGAAAAAAAAAACCATGGGAAATTGCTCCCAGGTTTACCAAAATATTTACATTTTTTTGAGGTGAAGCAGKGATTTTTCTGTACATCAGGTAGCTCCCTGCTGGGCCAGCCAGGTACATGGATTTAAAATGCACAACGATGATCCCGGGGTCATTTTGGGGCTGCAGAGAAACTTTACCCCGACAGTTCTGAGAAGGTATCGAGAGGGACTGAGGAAATGAACCCAGAAGGGAAGAAAATTCCTCCCAAAGAAAAGACAAGTCAAAGGGTCAATTGTAGAAACAGTGAAAAAGGAAAGTCTTCAAATTTGTCAAGGGATTAAACCCAGAAGAGTGGCAGGAAAAGAAACAAAGRTTATTTAAGCAGACCCAGGCACCATCTCAGAGAGCTGCTCTGCTGAACAAATTGTCCTCTCCCTGCTCCCCAGAATGAGGAAAAGCATCACAAAAAATAGGAATAGTTCTGGTTTGCCTTGCAGTCAATCAGTTCATTTTGAATTTGAAATAAAGTTTGATTATTTAATGCCACTGCTGTATTAAAAGGGAGGAGAAAAGCCTCAAACCTCAAAAAACAAACAAAACCCCCCATAAATAATATTATTTTGATTTGTATTTAGTTTTTGAAAAACTAGTTTGGAAAGTTAGTTTTTATATTATTTTGATTTTTTATTCTTTTTGTTTTCTTGATGGTTTCACTTCCCTAAAGTGACCCGGGAACACCAAGCACAGCACCAAAATTCCCCAATTCCATCTTTTCCTGCTGCCAGTCCCCAGGATGAGGTGGAGGGACAGCTTTCATGGTTGGCCATAGAACTTCTATGGGAAAAATGCAAAGAAACCTCACTGCCACCTAAAAAATAAATCATCAGCACCAGAGCTGGACGATTTTATTATCAATCAGCCTTGAAATATTTCCTCCTTAACGGCCCAATGTCTGGAGGTGGATTCCCTGCTGAATATAACAGAGCTTCACTCCAGCTGAAAGYAAAGGACTCCAAAGGACAATTTAATGGGGGAGGACACGCTGAAGACATCAAATCTGAAATTATTGTTTTTCTTTTGCAGGGGAAGAAACCCTTCACGGGCCTGTTTTTATCCAAGAGCCGTATGATRTCACTTATTCCATGGACTCAGAAAATGCTGAGATCCTCCTGAACTGCACAGCTAAAGGATATCCACTGCCATAYTACAGGTGAAGTCAAATTGGGGAAATATTGTCTCTGTGTAACTCTCTGAATGTTATTTTAATTATGGTGCACCACCATAAATACCCCAAAATGCGTTCAGTACTCGCAGCAAGAATAGAAAAAAATTATGGTAAATTTGAGGGATGGAGGAAAAACAGTTTTGCTGCTTTGCTGTAAAGAAAATTAACATGGGAAAAGGAAATAATTGAAAATCATCCCCCAAGTATTTTTAAACTTATAAAATTATTTCTGACTCCGCTGTGAAAAACAGGAGAATAGAAGCATTGAGTATCTGTATTTCCTAAGACTTTCCATACATTAATAAATTCTTGGAGAGCAGAAGAGCAACATCCTTCCCCTTTTCTAATTCTGACATTTCATGTTCATATTTATGGTGTTTGTTTAGAGAAACAGCTCCAATACCTTACAAGTCTCACTTAATAAAACCTTGCGACAGAGGATTTTTGTTTATTTAATAACTATGAACTCATCATTTCCAATATAATTTGTTGCACCAAAGATCTGGAAACGTGAGTTGGATATGAGGAAAAGCTGGGAATCTGGGAAAAAAACAAACAAAAAAAACCATTGTGTTTTCTTCAGAAATTAGTGGTTGAGGTGAAGGGAAATTATACGTATAAAATACATCATTCATTCAAGACATGAAAGAAAATCATGTCCCACCAATTTTTTAGATAATATTTATTGAAGTGCTTTAACTGTTCCCAGCACAGCCTCCTGTGGGAAGTGCCAGCACTGGTTGCCAGCTTGCCTTTTGGAATTCCCAGCTGGATTTGTCCCCAGATATTGTGCTGTGAAAGAGACCCTTCATTTCCTTCTCACAGCACAACTTCTCCTCCTGTGGGCAGAAATCCTCACTTATTTCCCAGCCTGTTTGTTCTCCCTGTTCTCAACATGAACACCAACAGGTTCACGTCAAATTTCAAGTCTTTATATTTCCTCCACCCTTTTGTTTTATATCTATTTAAACATCTGCCCAGAAAATTCCTGGACTCTTGTATCCCCCATGGATTCCCACAAAGAGCAGAGCCAGCAGCTCCCACCAGGCACGAGAGCTGAAAACTCTCCCCCATCCCATATTTGATACTCATATTTCACCTTTAATTTTTTCCTACCCACCCATTAATTAAATTCCCTAATTTTTTTTGCACCATGAGGACATTTTGCAAATCCCCAGTGAGATGAGATCAACATCTGGGGATGGATCCCAGAGCACCRGGGTCAATTTGGAGTTATCAAATCATCACTGCTGCAATTACACCACGGTTTGGAGGGAACAGGGAGCCTTCAGCGCTTCCCTTTGATTTCCCCACAGCTAATGCTGCCTTTGTCAGATAAGGATTGAGCCCAKATATTTAAAGTTCCAACAATTTTAGATAAATCAAGCCCAGTATGAAATTTTAATCATCTCCTTTGCTGAATGATGGCAAAGAACAGCAAGGAGCGCTGGAGGTTTTTCTTTGATTCAGAAATACAGAACCACTCCAACAGGAAGAAAGTTAGATATGACTTCATTTGCTATTTAGCATTTTTTACATCAAGAAATATGCTGATAAATACCTTTTCTTGAAATAGAAAAAAAATGCTTAGCATTTCCTGAAAGTTTTATTTTACAATGTGCTCTTTTATTCTTATAGACTTGTCGAATTCAGTAATAATTTTTTTGCAACTCCTCCTCAAAATGTTGTGTGTCTGAAAAGGCCAATGCAAGAATTGTGTAGAGCTGCAGGTGGAAGGGCTGAGTGATAAAAATGAGACACAGTTTTCCTGTTGGAAGTAACAGAGAACACAGATTAGACTGGAAACAAAAATATGGATGGAAGCATCAGCAGGGGTTGAGAAGCCCATAGAAATTTTCTGATAAATATAATTTTATCTCTTATGTCTTTTTTTATAAAGGCAGAATTTCTTCTAATAGCAGGTGCATTATTCCAGGTGCTTCCTGGTGTGATGTTGGTGGTGAATAAACGCAGCCTTTTAAATGAGATTTATCATTTTTTTACACTTAAGCTTTTTTGGTTTATCACCAAAGGGGTTATCACCAACTAACTCAATGAATTTTACATCATTTTTTTTTACTTACGGCCTACCCCTGAACACACTGCAGTGTTCTCAGCAGTATTTTGCCATTTTTTGTTTGATTTCAGGTGCTCTCTTTTCCTGCACATATATTCAATATCCAGAGCAATCCCATAATATTGCATTTTCATGCAAGTTGGAAATGGACGGTGTTTTTCCCTCAGTAATCTTCTCAGACAGGAGTCAGTGGTACCAATAAATAAATCCAAGGGCAGCATAAGCAGCGTTCATCAGAACAACATTTTAATATCTCAGCCCAAYGTAGAGAGATGCACTGAAATAAGATAAAGAGATTCAAATCCAATCCAAATCCAAACACCACRAGGGATAACTGGAACACACAAATGAAAGGGAGGGAAGAACACAAAGTCCACAATGATTGCAAACAACATCAAATATGTTCATAATCATTGCATCAAAATGGAGAACGATTCCCAGTAATCCCAAAAATGCACTCTTGGAAAAGAAATTGCAGCTCTACTCTCATGGAAWGCTGTTCCTTGGTTTAGAGCAGATTCTGCTCCAAAAATGGGGWGGAATTAAAAATTCTTTCCCACTCTGGTGTCTTGTTCACAGTCAAGAGTTTTTAAACTTCCTCTTATTTTCCTCACTGGAAATGCTGTCCRTGGAGGGGGGTTTTGCAAATCCTTTCCCCAATTACAAGGAAGCCCCAGGTGACTTGGCAGGACATTTCTATTTGAATGCAAATAATCTAAGAAAAACACAACACAGTGAAGTCTTAAAAAATATTGATATTTTTATTATAGCAGCATGCTGAAAAGATAATTTATTAAATCATGTGAGTGTATATCTACTCACAGTCCTTGGGTTCCTAGGGAAATGATGGATTCAGCATCAGAACATTGAAAATTGTTTKAAGTTTARGTTCT
This sequence comes from Malurus melanocephalus, assembly GCF_030028575.1. Classification (NCBI taxonomy): domain Eukaryota; kingdom Metazoa; phylum Chordata; class Aves; order Passeriformes; family Maluridae; genus Malurus; species Malurus melanocephalus. The sequence continues at coordinate 693,673 of NW_026623630.1, forward strand.
GACACAAATGGTACAGGATRCATTTCCTATAATTGAGGGAAAGTATTTTTCCAATGGTTGCGTGGAGAAATTCACAAAAAATATGTACATGATCCCTGCCTTAATGGGCTTATGTCAAAAATTCCCTAAAAATAATTATCCGGATTTCTATGTATTAATACACTGCMGAACGCACAAAGTCATTAAATCATTGTCTACCCCATGAATTCATTAATTCCCTTCCTTCAGTGSTGTAAACATATTAATTAGGGAAAGAGCCCACACCAGGAGCTGAACCCCTGATCTATATGCAAAGTTTAATAATCATTGTACCATGGTGATTAGGATGATTATGGGGATACTGCGAAGAATTCATTTGCAGCAACTAAGCCAACATCTTTGCATTTGTTTGGAAAAACAATTAGAGATCTTAATTGGGAGCCATGCAATGATGACAGCAGTTATTTCAGTGATTGATTCTGAAATTAAAGAGAACTGGCAAATTAAATGCCAGAATATCTTAGATTAGAAAATGGAGAGCTTTAGAAAACTTGTAGCACATGGAAATCCTGAAACACAGCAAAATCCTGACACTGGGATGTGATCCCTTCAGAAACCCAGGCAAAGTTTCCTCATCCTTACAATAAAATTTAAAACCAGGTAAAACACCCTAAAACAACAACAAAAACTAGGCCAACTAAAGCAAATAAAAAAAAGGAATAGAGCAGAGGTACAGAAACACTAAAAATCAGCTGCAATTCATAGGAAGAATTCCTGAGGGTTGAGTGTTGCACCCAAATTTCTAAGCTGGATGAATCCATGAAAGGCAAGGCAACAGCTCAGAGAAATTATTTCATATTACTGGGATCTGCTCACAAATTCCATTGATTTCATATTTAATCAGTCATTATCTTTGCAACCAAGTGCCCATTTGAAGGTCAGGACACTCCCTATATTTGTGGAGTTTTCCCTGGGAGCACAGAATTCATTTGACACCCAGTGTGAAAATCCTGCTGCACAAAACCAGCTCCTGAGCAGTGTGAACCTGTGGAGAGAGGGCTGGGGTGACTAAAAAAGCTTTGTGCTGTGTGTCCAAGTCAGATTTGCAGGAATATGGTCATGGGGTGACTTTGCTCCAATTTTGCTATGGGGAAAAACTGCCCTCACCATCAGGAGATCAGCAAATAACCAGAAATGGGCAATTTTTATTGTGATTCTTTAGATAATTAACAAGGAGATGATTACCCTTGGTTTGAGCACTGCCAGGGACCCAAAGTGAGCCATTGGAAACATTTGTGAGTTCTTTCCATCCTGTGGAGGGCTCAGAATCACACCCAGAGATCCACAGGAGTGGTAAAGGCTGAGGAGCTGGCTCTGACACAAAATCAGGAGAAGAAAACACCTGATTGTGTCATTTTAGGATTGCTGACCACCCCAAAAGCAGCCCTAACAAACCCAAAAGTTGCAGACCCCAAAAGTGGCATTAACAAACCCAAAACCTGGAGGCCTCAGTGGCTGGGTCCTTTTCCCTTCCTTCAGCCTCCCCATGAATGAGGAAAATTCAGCCTCAATGTAAATAATGGCAAAGCCCTAAAAATTCCCTCCCTGAAACGCTTAATATTTATTTTCTTTGAAAGAGTAATCTTATTTTGACATTTGCAAGCAGCTGGGTAACGTTGCACACACAATCCATTTTCTGCTCTGARGACTAACAGGGACAAATTGTGATTTAAAATAACAGCGTCCTCATCATGAAATGATCAGTCCCAGACTGGCTGTATAAAAACTTCCCTCTCAGMTTTTGTCCTGAAGTGCAATCCTTCCTGATCTCCATCTCCAAAGCGTTTTTGTTGCCAAATTTGTGATTAATCATTTGTGAGGGCCCTAAAGCATGTTGAGGTACTGTCGATGTTRTAAAAATAATGTAGTTGTAGACAAGGTATAAACCCCTTCTCGATATGGATAACTTTGTATGAATAAGTTATAATTACTTKTTGTGGACATTTGGGTGAGCACTGGTGACTGAAGCAAAGATTTTCCGAAGAATCCCATTATTGCTATCATTAAGATTGATGTAAGAAGCAGTCGTGTGTGAAAAATGATCTCATTTTGTGCTCTTTAACTACATTTTTATCATTACAGGTATGCTACAGCACACTGTTTAAGATAAATATGAATAGGCTCTGTAAATTATAAGCATAATTTGATTTTTTTCCCCTCAAAGGTGGAAGCAAAATGGCACAGATATTGATCTTACCATGAGTTATCACTACAGGTTGGTTGGAGGCAGCCTGGCAATCAATAACCCACATAAAAATCAGGATATTGGAACATACCAGTGTTTGGCCACAAATTCATTTGGAACAATTCTGAGCAGGAAGGCAAAGCTTCAATTTGCATGTAAGTTGGGAAGATCTATTTATTAGAGCGTTCTTTTCCTCTTAATTCTGCACGTGGGCTGTAATTTATTGGGTAATTAAAGGATCATTGAGGATTCAGTCCAGAATGTTTGACTTCCTCCAGCACTGCTTATTCCTAAAAACCAAAACATTYCTAGTAAATATGAATAACAAAACCAGACAACTGATGGCTGCTGCCCTCGGGAACCAGAATAAAAACCAGGAAATGGAAAGGTCAAGGGAGATGAGAGCAATTATTTTCAGTTAATAAAGGTGTTCCCAATTTTGGGACRGTGGCTTTGTTGTTATCCTGCAGGTAGCTACAGCTGGGGTGGGGAATTGTTGCAAAAAMTTAGGATTTGGGTTTTCTGTAGATAATGAGGTCTAATTGAGACACAAAAGMATTGTTCCCCTAACTGCCTCACTGATTTTTATTTTACATTAACAAAGAAACACTTTTTATCCTCACACAATGTGTAAAACTGTGAGCCAGCTCTGGAATATTTCATATTTCAGCTCCCTCAGGTCGAKCACGTTGTCTGTCTTGAGATGACTTCAAATTTATTTCATCTTTGTTCCCCATTTCACGTCTTTGCAACTTCACAACCCTTTTTTCACGAGGTTTGGGCGCGGTGACCGAGTTCTGTGAATGCCCTGGGGAAGGYGGGGAACAACAGCGACAACCAAAAAAACTCCAGATATTCCCTCCAGCCCTTTTTTTTTATTTTTTTTTTTTATTTTTTCCCAGTCTAAAGCTCAGAGCAGTCTGTTGCTGGGAGAAAAAAGCAATTGTTTTCAAAGCTCATTAATAAAACATGTGTCTAAAGCCAGCCTTGTGTCGCTATTTCAGACACCAGCAAACGGATTAATTATTAATCTTGTTCCATTTCTCACAGCAAACCTCGTGTCACAGGGGTTACACAAAGGAGACATCAGAGGTCAGGCTGGTTCACAGAGTCCCTTTCAGCAGAGCTGATCAAAAGGTGTATCACTGGTACCTCATTTAATAATGTTTTACCCTGAATTTCTCCAACAGCTTTGATTTCCAAGAGCTGGTCAAATGTACAAAAAAAAAAAAAGGGAAAGAAATGATTTATTATTTTCCCATTTTTTTGGCTGAAATACTTTTTCAAGCCAGCCCTGCTGTATGGGAAATAGTTTGAAGATTTGGAGGTGAAAGCTGTTTAGTGACAGAACAAGTTCTGTTTTGGAAAGGGGCAATGATAGAAGGCCAGCTCAGAATTGTCCATGGAGTCTGAAATCCCCAAGGAGCCAGGGCAGACCACGAAAGGAGCAAGAATAGAAGGAAAAGGAATATCCTTAAATGAAGTCACAAGAGAGGATTAAAAAAATAAAATAAGTGGGGGGAGGGAGATAGGAAAATCAGAAATATTTGTGAAAGAAGGAAGGCTCTGGTGAATATTTAGCATTCCATATCAAGCAATTCCTTTATTTAAGCTTCGTCCCCCCACCCAAACCCTTCCCAAAGCCCCAGCAGGGAGCAGAGCTCGGAGCTGGCTCTGCTTTGCCCCAGCTCTCAGCCTGCTCCAGCTCTACCAGCACCACAAAATGCTAAATCTATCCCATAATCAAGCACTGCACCGCTTTTCCCGTGGTGGTGACAGATATTTACATCCTTCCCCACGGAGAAGAGAGAGGACAGACAAATCAAAGGCTGTTATTTACCCTGACAAGCACAAATTTGCAGGAAAATGCTTCAATTTAGCGGCATCGCTGCAGAACTGCGAGTTTGAAGTTGTYTTACAATAGGAAAAAAACCCCACAGTACACGGCAAACGTCATAATGACCTGATGAGAATAGTGGAACAAATTACCTTGAAACACTTATTTCACAGTCAACATTTCCTTGTTTCTTATTTTCCTGTTGCCATCCAATTTAATTCTTTGTTTCAACCAACACTTCAGGCTATACCTTAAAATCCAGGCAGGCAGGCACGGTGCTGTTATGACACTTTCATTCCACACCTYCTGAAAATGGGATTCTTCCATTCTTCCATCTTATTACAATCTCCCTGATAAAGAATTGGATCAAACCTATTATTCCAAGTAACGGGGTTTATGTGCATTTGTCTCTTTACTACAAGGTAACAAACTYTGAGCTTGACTTTGAATTAATGACACCTCCAGAAATCTATTGAACGTGTCAACTTAATACGTGAAAAATACTTTTTTTTTTCCCTCCGTTTGAGATAGGGAGTTCTCCGAGACGTAAAATAAATGCGGGGTGAGATGAGAAATATGTCTTCCGCTTCAGCTGGAGTTTGGTGCTTATCCTCTATTAAAACCAGAGCTGTCAAAGRCAAGCTGCAGGAGGAATATTGTACAGGAGGCAGTGGCAGAGATTATTAAAGTTACAAGCTGGGAATGAGAGGGAGACAGAGCTCAAAATGCGTTAGTGGGGTGCAGGGGGTGGTGGGCCCATGGTATCCCCACTTTCTGCTGTGTCACAAAGAAACTTGTGAGCTCTCCATGAATCTTGCACGGCTCCTGCTGCCCTGCCAGCAGCACATTTGGAGCAGCCAAAGGTGTTCAGCAGGAGG
>NW_026623631.1:0-19401 GCF_030028575.1 Malurus melanocephalus
TAATTGATGTGCAAAGCTGCTGAGCTCAGCTGTACCTTAATGCTTTGGTGAAAACAGAGACTGTGTACATGCCAGGCTGCCTCGAATCTCTCACCATGAAAGCCCCTTCCCTACCCTGTAAAAAGAGCAAAGGAGAGAAAACTGGTTAAAGACATAATGGAAAAAAAAAAATTAAAAATAAACAGGCTAGGGGCAAAGCTGTGCTTATTTCAGCCCTGTCATGAGAATGTGCTAAACATGGAGGGAAAAAAAGAGCCATCACCCCGCTGGCAGAGCTTGGTGTGTTCCATGCACAGCTCTGTGGCTGCTGGGCTCTGCAGGTCTTGGTGTTGAGTGCTTTTAGCTCTGCTTCCTCTCAGAGGAAATGAGACCTAGGCACTCGTGCTGAGCCCGTGTGGGTGTGCCTCTCTGCCCCTCCAGGGCTCTCCTCTGGAAATTCTGAATCCCTGGCTGTCCTCAGCCCTGTCTGACCGAGCACATGTTCCATGAAGGTCGAGGGGGAAGGCAAACCCCTCTGAGTGCTCCCCATTGAGCCAGCAGCCACAGAACAAATCAGAGTTTATCCAACACCAGAAAATCCATATGGGAGTGTATGAAAGATAATTCACCCGTGTACCACAAATTGGAAAAACCTGGACATGATCCTGCCCTTTCACAGACCCAGCAGTCATCCAGTATCTAAACACAAATGGGTAGGAAAGCAGTTTCCCTGAACTTACAGAACAATTTTCCTTTTTAACTTTTCACTGCAATTGTTTTCTACTCATCTGAATGCTAAAATGTCTCATAGGCCATGATCTCACAGAGCCAGATGGATTAGATGGCAAAGAAGATTTAACACCACAATTTGGATGGAATGTGCTCTACTGACCTATATATTGGCAATAACCCCAGCATTTTTCCTTCTGTTTGCAGGTAAAGATGCTTTTCATCTGGCATTCAAAATGCCTGATTTTGAATATCTGACAAAGGGAAGCTCTAAAAAAGGTCTCTCTGCTGCTGTAGAAGCTTCTAATCACGCACAGTGAGGCTTTAGGACTGGAGGTGGGCAAGTTTTGGAGACAGCATCCTGCCCAAGCCACTCTGAGCTGTGTTCTTGCCCTTCCTTCTGTTCTCACTTGACACCAAGCCTGGCTAAAGATCATTCACAACCTTGCTCACGTGTCTGGGGGGAGCTGTGAGGTTTGCAAGGGTTTGAACCAGAAGTCTCTGCAGCCACATGGGGTTAGCTACCACAGAAAAGTTGCACTGTTAGGACGAAAAGAAAAAAATCACTAAACCATGTGTGGACATGTCCTGTAATAGTTTATATAAGATTTTTCAAAACCACACAAAAATGCTCTTATTTCCACCAAACATTACCATTCCAAGAAACAACACTTTAGTTGAGCCACCTGTTAATGCAAGAGTTGATTTAAAAATTGAGGTTGTGTTTGTGTGGAAAATTTGAACAAGAAGCTTATTCTTTGTATTTTTAAGTACAATCTTCACTGGAAAGCTCTGGCTCAACTGAAAAATTAAAGATGTGTGCTTACATGCACAATTAAAAAAAACAAACCCCAGAGCCATACTTTTGGCTTTCACCCAAAATACTTCAGCACAAGATTGGTTAGATTTTCAGAGAACTGCTGGCATCCACAGTCCTCCTGCAGAGACAGAAAAGATGAGCTAAAATCAGAGTTCTCAGCTGGCACCGTGGTCTGAAGCGGAGTTTTGGCAGTGTTTGGGTGGCACAGCTCTGTCCATGCTCAGTTAATGAGGAGATAAGGGGGGTGTGCTGGTGGTCCTTTATCTCACATCACACACCAAGAGCACAAACACAGCAGGAACCCAGGGTTCATCTCTCTCACACAAAACAGCCCTCACAGGCTTCGTTTGCCATTCATTAATTATTGTTTCCCATCCACCCCATGCACAAACACTGGTTTACCTCATCCCTGAGCAGTGTTTCTGCTTTGCTTCTGCTGATGTTCTTATTGTACCACCTGAAAACACCAAAAGACTTTGAGTCAGCATTTCTAGGCCAGGAAAGTTTCTCCTGAAAAGTTTCTGAAAGGAGTGTCCCCACTGGGACAGGGTGGAAYRTGAGGAGGGTTGGGGCRTTTGAGATTTGTAGTTTCAAATCCMGGGCRCTCCGARGTACAGAAAAAACACAGGCACAACTTACTCATAAATTTGCAGATTCTCGGGTGATTTTTCCGCCAGGTAGCTGCTTGGCACGTAGCCTTCATGCCTGTTGAGAGGCAAGAAAAGTGTGAGGGTGCTGACAGACAGGATTTTCTCTGCATCTGTAGGAGTCTGCCTTGAAAGCTCTGCCTGCTCACTGCATGACAGAAGTGCTGGGTGTTAGATATTGAGTAGGGTTACTGGAGAAGAAAATAACAGACTGCACCTCTAAACCTGGAGGGTTTCATCATTTCCCCCCGCCATGTATCACTGCAAATACTGGTCTGAACTAAGGACTGTTTACTGTTTTAAAATCAACTTTCAGATCCTGTTCTTCAGCTGCCTGAATACCAGCCACAGCAAAGTATTATTTATTATCCTAAATAATTTGGATTATTTATTATCCTAAATAATTTGGATTATTTATTATCCTAAATAATTTTTTATAATAAATAAAAATCATAGGATAATATTATTTATTATCCTAAATAATCTCCCACCACTTTTCCCCTGTAAATAGGAGGATGCTTCACAAAAGCTAAACAAAAGGGATTCAACTGCATGTTAATGGAAGAACAAACTGGAATTAGAAAGGATTTGTACACTGGCTGTGGAAAAGGGACTTACCCATTCTTATCTTGGATCAGCCACCAATGTTCCTCAGAGCTGTCAATCACATAATATTCCTCATTACACTGTAGGGTCAGCTCCTGTGGGTTCTGGGCTTCATAGTCATATATGGCTATGACCACGGCCTCCTTTGGGTCTAGCAACAATTTCTACACAAATTAGGCAAAAGGCTTATCAGATTCATGCTCATATTCATATTTATATTCATAAAAAGCAATGGCACGCTCTCTAAAGTGATATTTTCCTGGCAGCACTGGCGTCCCCTGGGCTCAAAGGCCTCACAGCACCCCAGAGCATCTCGTGGGATCTGGTGGCAGCATGAGGATCTTTGGCACTTTCAAACAATGAATTTCATATAACAACTTCAGTTTGCACAGAAGATGCCCAGGAAATGTTATCCCAGGTGAAATTCTAGGTCACTGCACCATGGTGGACATTAAATGAGGACACACTCCCCACTGGCAGTTAACCAGGACAGGACACCAAGGACAGCCCCACTGCACTCACCCAGTTATCTTCAGGAGTGGGAGGAAGAGGCTTCTTCGAGGCTGAAATGAAATCAAGAAAGATAATTTGAAGCAGATAAGGACAAAACCGAGGGAGAAACCACCAAAGTAAAGCACTGATGCAGGTGATGCAACCCCCCTGAAGAGCGAGCTTTGGGCTTAGAGAGCGAGCCCTGCAAACTTCACAGGGAATCTCAATGGACACTGGGCTACAGATTGATTAAAGAATCAAGGTCAAAATACAAGGTCAATGTTCCTTTGGTGATGAATGATTGAGCACTTGTATTCCTTTTCAGAATACAAAGTGAAGATTAGGTTTGGCCATTGAAACCACAGAGGAAATACGGTTTTGTGAAAATTGGACACACACAATTGGGTGCCTTTATCTCGAGAAAGTTGTTATGGCTTCTTGACTGACCACAGCTGATCAAGTTCTTAGTTCTCCATCTCCTTCCAAAAGCAGCATCAAGCATCATACCAAAGAAAATGTGAATTTAAAAAAAAAGCCCCACAAAACCAAACCACTTGCAGTAAAACATAAGCCAGAACAGCTCAAGAATCCAGGAGCATGTCTTTTTATGGCAATGTAACATAATATTTTTTTTATGTTCTCTACAAGATGGATTTGATTCTTTACTTTTGCTAGGAATAAATATTTTCTATGTCAGGATGGTTTTAATAAGTCACTTACCATTTTTGGTGGGGTCATACAGCACACAGCCAGCTGCCATCTTCTCTGTCTGAGCACAGCATCTCCATTTGCCATCTAACCAAAAATCTGGATGACACTTTGAAGCCAAACTGTTGTTGTATCTGGTTTCTGAAAAACATTCGGGGAAGAAAAAGTAGGGGGAAAATGAATTTATTTGCATACACATTAGTTCTAAAAGCAATCTAGAACTAAATRGAAATAAACTTGTTAAAGAAGCTTYCTGTTATTTTCAAGCTAAGCTTTGGTTAGCATTATCAACTTCCTCCATTAATGTTTTCCTTTCTCCCAAAAGGAGTGAATGCCACCATCAATGTGGAGCAATAATCTTCCTGCTGGTGATGGAACCCATGTCTCTCTGTGTGGTAGAACAGAAAAATACAAGTGTGAGTCTCCCTAAAATGATAAAACACCAAAACCAAAGAAGGAGTGTCACACAAAAAGAAATAAAACCCAGCAGGCCATTTAGTGATGTTCCCAGGATATTTGCTGGTTTGCCTTGGTGCTCAGAAGGAGCTGCACAAGCTGGCATTCACCAGCATTCACCATTTTTTGCACATGTAAACACCAGTCTTGAATGCCTGTGTGAGTGATTACCATCCTTCTTTCTGAAGCTCAGGGTCTCTATCTGTCATAATAATAATTTTCCTCAGAAGAACAAAAAAAAAAATTCTGCAGGCCTGTTTTAAGAGACCGTTCAAATTGTCCAGGAGAGAGGACAGTCTCAAAATGTTGAATGAGAAGTGGTGATAAAGTAGAAGCTGGGGGTAGGGGAATAATAATATTGCAAGAGTCAGTGCATGAAGTGCACAATGTTTTCAGAGGGAACAATACAGCAGCAGTGCTGTAAAACAGAAAAAAAAGCTATGAGAGAAGCCTGTTGCAGTTTTTACGTAACCAACTAACACCTTCTTCATTCTGCTGTTTCTGCCCCCAGTGCTGGTTTCTGCAGCACCATGGGAGAGAACCACGGCACAACTCAGGAGGTGAACAGGAAATGAAAGCTACCCACAAAAATGCTCCTTAATAATCATGATCCTCTAAAAAGGTTGTAATTTAACCAAAAAAATCTGTTAATCAGAGCTGAAAAAGTTATTTAAAAAAATTAGCCACAGGAAAATCCTCGTCTGTTCCTGAATAAGAAACCTCAAATCACAGCAACTTATTAAGAGTTTATTCTAGAAAGACACAAATCATAGAAACATGGAATGGGTCAGGTTGGAAGGGATTACAGTGGGGTCATCTGGTCCTGTCTTCCTGCTCAAAGCAGGGTCATCTCACAGCACATGGCACAGGATTGCATCCAGATGGTTCTGGAATATCCATCCAAATATTCTGGATGTGGAGAGCCCACAGCCTCTCTGGGCAATCAGTGCTCGGTCACTGCACTGGGAAGTTCTTCCTCACATCCAGGGCATCGTTTCTGCCCATTGCCTCCTGTCCCAATGCTTGGCACTGCCAAGCAGAGCCTGGTCCATGCTCTGACACCTCCCTGCAGACACTGAAGACATTAATGTCCCCAAAGAAACCATTCCACATCCAAATTCCCCACGGCTGCTGAAAACACACCTCTACACTGACAAGCAATTCCTTTTTTTTTTACCCACTACCATTTTGCCTGCTGAGAGGAGAGACATCGACTCCTCTTGCACATTTTCTGTGCATTATTTGTGAGAAAACTTGTCAGACATGAGCACCTTCCCCAGTCAGGAGGGCACAGGGGGTTTTTACCTTCCTTCAGCGTGAGGACCCATCTCTGCCTGCTCTCCCGGTTGGGTGCAAACACGTAGAGGATGTAGCTGTCGTGGACAATCTGGAGAAGGGGGGGGGAAGAAAGGAGCCAGCCATGAGAAGCAACCCCAGAGTCATTGGTCACAAGGGGGGCACCAAAGGAAAGAGGCAGCAGCCCTCTTGCCAAGCAAAATGATGATGTGGGGAGGGGGAGCAATAGGGACTGTTCAGAAACATCTCAACTTCACTGACTTTTGATGATTTAAATTGGAGAAGGGGTTCTGATCCAGAACCTGGTGTTTGGTTCATTAACAACTGAAATATTACTGAAATACAAAATGAAGTGATTTCTCTCTCAGTACAGCCAACAGACAGACTCACCTGGAAAGGATATTTGTACTGACAGGGAATGATGATGTCACTCTTCACAATTTCCACACATTTAATCCTGGAAAGTTCCACAGAACCCTTCAAAGTCTTTTTTTTCTACAAGACAGAGAAAAGCATTTGGTTGATGCTAATGATTGTGGATTAAGTGAATAATTAGACCTGACTGCTGTGTCCATGGGAGATTTAGTTTTAATAGAGCAGAAGTGAATTAACTGATTATGTAAGACATTTAAAAATATAAAGAATCATTCTTACATAGGCACCTCTATATGGATTCACGTACACATGCACATATCCACATACATGTGTGCAGATACACATATTTTAATTCAGCACATGGATTCTTGGAGAACCAGTCAAAACTTTGGTTGAAATTCAGCTCTCACTTTTTTTATTCCAGCAAAATGAAATCCCTTTTTAGCCAAAAAAGAACTGTTTTCACTAAATGTTCTGCTTGCTAACACTCCTGTTTCATATTGAAAAGATATAAACAAATATTTTATTTTAARAATGTTTGGGTATTGAGAATTTCAAAACTATCCATTTCATCCAAAATGTACATTTTTACTGCATCTGTTTTCCAAAAAACTACAACATTTCTGTTTTTGTTTTGTCTGGCTTTTCAGCTAAGGAAAAAACAACAGCAAATTTTGAAATTAATAGTATCCTCAAAAAGTTGCCAACAAAGCTGTTTCTCTGGCATCCTCTGCTGTGCTTTTATTCACCATATACCAGATACCCAAATAACAGTATGGGCAGTGAGGAAAGAATAAAAAGAATGGAAATTCAAGTGTCCCAGCTGTCTTGGTATCCCCTGTTCCCTGTGGGATCCTCACTCCATGGCTCCTTGGCCAGTGGCATTTGGGTTTTGCATCAAGGGGTGAGGGCAGCCGGGGGGAGCAGAGCCAAGGCTCAGCCTCTGATGCTTCTGCAGGATCCACTACCCATGGGTTTGCTCTTCAGAGCAAGCTGGTTTCCTGTTTTGATTCATTTTCATAGGGATTAAACACCAGCTCAGCTTTGGGACAGGGTGACGGAAATCAGTGAGGTTTGAGAACAGCAAAACACTGCAAAGCTTCTGTTTTCCAAACACTGCCAGCAGGAGGGAGCCTGAACTTCAGCTGCTGCACTGTACCTGTCACAGGTTATCACTCAGAGCCTCAGCAGGGCTTTGGCAACCTTCTGACCCTTCCTTGGACCCCAAATGTTTGTGTCTTACACCCTCCAGCTCCCTCTTGCCCCTGGCTCCCTCTGCCAGCACCATCCTGCAGCTCTGTCCCCACCACTGTGCCACCCCCCACTGCCACTCCCCTGCCTTTCATGGTTAAATTCAGCTTAAAACAAGGCAGCAGCAGTGCCTCTGGAGATTGGGGTGATGTTTGCCACAGTTCCCTGTCAAACAGCCCCAAAACACAGGCCCTGAGGCTCATCAGATCTCAATCCTTGCACCACTGGCTGAATATTTCTCCTTTCTATGACTGGACTTGAGGCAAAAGAGGGAAATTATTACAGTGTGGTCTCACATGGCTCTTGCTGGCCTTTGCTGGTGCATTTGGGGTTTGTGTTTGTGTTTGTGCTGGCAGTTTAACCAGTGTCTCTGGATTTTCTGCCAGGACTGTCTCCTGTGGACAACATCTGCCTGTGTGGCTCTGTGGGGTGTGGGATTCCTCTAAATCAATAAACCCAAGGCTTTGAAGCACCCCTAAATGTAAATACCAATTAACTCTAGAGAGTTGGCTGGCCTTAGAAAGCCTTACTGCATCCCATTTTCACCATCTATTTCCTTTCTTATCTATTCACTTCATTCCTTCAGACTTGGCTTTCCTCTGTCTCTTCTGCAAAACCTCCTCTGTCATTTGTTCTCCTCCTGGGACTCCTACCCTTTTGATGAGACACAAAGCCATTTATATCCTATAAAAACCTTCAATTTTGCTAGCACTGAGCCCTCCTTCATCTCATTCCTTTGAAGTGCTGGGGTTTACCCACATGCATTCCTCCCCCAAGGCTTTAGGAAGCGATGCTGTGCCAGGCACAGGCTCTGTTCTGTCCCTGCACTTTGGTTTTTGTTGATGCTTTTCTGGGTTCTGCTGAAAGTCTCCTCAAGGAGCTTTGTGCAGTTGTCCTGCAGCTCTCATGACCCACTGTGCTCCTTTTAACAGCACAATTCAGCAATGGAAGCTCCTCATAATCTCATGTGATAGCACAACATTGGGGTCTGGATCACAGCCAGAGCTCAGCAGATCCTCAGCAGATAAAAAACAATCACAGTCCTCCAGCAGGACCAAAAACTGGAATTACTGCTCACAAACCAGGCATTACCCTGGTCTGGTTACATCAGTCCTGGGGAGAAAACCAACTCTTTCCATGGCAGGGTGGACAAGATGGATTCTGTGTAAGAATAATCAAGGTAAAAGGGACTGGACTGAGGAGCAAAACATTGATTTTGTTCCTGTGGGCAGCTGGATTGCTGCAAGAACCCAATGTGGAGATAAAGCAACAGAACAGCTAAAGCATTTTTGGGATGCTCATAAAAGTCTTTTCAGCCAAGTTTATTCGTTTGTTCTCCTGGAACAAGAGCCTGAAAACAGATTTCAAGGCACACTAAAGTGCCATCTTTGCCATTTCTATCTCAAGGATAGAAATGATTTGATTTGATTTGAGGATCAAAGATGTGAATGAAAGAGCCCAGGACAAGGCTGACTCATTCTGTGTGACCTCCTGAGCATCTGACCAGTGTAGGAAGAGCTGAGCTGATATAAATGAAAGGAGAACTCGGCCTTTTCTCTGTGAGCCTTTCATTGCTGGACTAATAATAGCCCACAAGTGCATGAAGGTATAAAATTTCAAAATATTTTTGTGCCTGAAAGATTTGCTAAGAGCTGTAAGTGTCGGGTGAATGGGATATAGATAACTCACCAGTTTAAATACTTTGGTTGAGTCTAAGTAAGGATATTCGGAATTCTGTCCCAGACACTTCCCCAGTGCCTGCATTATCCATTATTGTAATGAGGATCAAACTCACTGAAATAGTTAAAATTATTATTCCCATGCACTTGTTTACTCACATGTACAGTTGCTACAAAATCAGACCCTGAAACAAATAATTTTTGCCTTTGGAATAGATTTGCATGTTGTAATAAAGGCACTTCTGATGTCTTTTAGCAGAGAGGGGGCTGAATTCATGTGCCTGTTATCAGGGCTTTGCTTTATATTAAGACAGCCCTGCATTGTGCAGTGTATAATGAATTCCAGAAAACACAGTTTCTTATTGTTGTCAGTTATTGGGGGCTCATTCTCCTAATGAGACATGCAAATATCTTTCATTAACATTAAGGGTGACTGTGTGCTTGGCCCCTGAGGAGAACAGTGCTCTCTGTCAGCTGTGGCAGAAAGGCAAAAATTACAATGAAAAATGACATTGCATCTATGGCAAAAAATAGCCTTCATGATGTCAGTTGTCTCAACAGCTTTTGGTATCATTTGCAGAATTATCCCTGTCCCCTTTTGGCCTGCTTGTTTTGCAATACCTTGTTTTGCACTGATAGTACACGTTCTTAAATATCTCTTTATACCCACAGTTTCAAAATGCAGAGAAAGACTTGGTGCTAAACCCTGTTAAATACAGGCAGAATATTTAAAACAGGGCTTAAGTCATACGTGTGTATTTTACTTTAAGTCATCCAACTGAAATCTGTGGGACTTATCAAACTTTTAAGCAGTTTGGTAGTTGTTTTACCTGAATTTATGCCCAGGGTGCCCTCATCTCACCTAAATGACCTTTTGGAAGACAAAGAGGGAAAATCTCAGCAAACACAATGTGTGAATTCTATGCCCCACTGCAAAGTCACCAAGTCAAATTTTCCAAACTATTTCAGTCCCTCAAGATTCTGACAAGACACTGCAAAAATATGTAAGCCTAGTGGATGCTGAATTATTCTCAAGTCCACCAAGACTCAGAAAGCACCAAAGAAAACTTGTTGGGAAGATTTCTGTAAACACCTGCAGCAGAATCATTAGATGCTTTTCAGAATTTAACCCCAAACAATTTAGTGGAATAGTTATCATGGAATTCAAAATCTTACAAACGTGACATTTGAAAAAAAATTTGGAGAACAGACAAAGATAGTCCAAACCATAGTCACATTATGCAGCAATGAATAGTGTCCTGTTTTTAAAATGGAAGCAAGAAAAACATGAACTATAAAATAAAAGCAAGAAAAACATTTCATTGGACATATTTAAGAGAAATAACATGCAGGGAAAAATAAGTGTTAACCTTCAAAGCTGCTTTATAACCCCAAACAGGTAATGACAAAACACGAGGAGGGCACATAATACTTTTATTTTTTTGTTGGGCTCTGTTTTTACTTAATTTTCTGCAACTGAGCAAGATCAGATGGTCTGAAGTTGCCTGTGCTGGATCCAGTTCTGCTCTGCCTACAGGAGCAGTGCCTGAACATAATGGATTAACAGCATGTTCAGTGACTGTTGGAAAACAAGCAATATTATTTACAACTGTAACGAGGCTCAGCAAACATCCAGCCTAATAGAAGGAAATAATTCTCACTTCACTGGAGCACTAAACACAATGGGGTGCACAGATTGAATTCTAATTTTCTTCATACTTAGTGAATCAGCAAAATGGAAGCTTGGGGAAGCAAAGCCTGCCCTGAGCCTGGATCTCATCGTCACAGCTCCAAGGGCCAGACTTGTTCCACGTGGCAGCTGAATTTATTTTTAAATGCAAGATGGATCTCCTACCAGCCATCACCCTGATGCCCTGAAGAAAAGAATGAGAGTGAAGATCTGTGYATAACTTTYTTCCCAGATGCAATCAGRGAACACTTGTGACCTTCAGAAWACGCCTCTCCRTGTGCCCGTGTGAGGTGCCAGGCRCAGCCTCACACAGCTCCTGCACACCCTGGTTATTACAGTTTATTTCTACAACAAAACTAGATCCTTTCTAGAAACTGGCAAAGTAATGTTATTCCTCTGTGCACACCGAATGCCCACTGATCAGAAGCTCTAAATTGGACCAATTTTCAGTGCATGGTTCTGTAGCGAGGACCAGAACAGCTAACAAAACTTAACAAAGATMATCCTGCCCTCCACCAGCATCCTCCCCTTCCTTTAACAAATTTCATCCTTCCTTKCATTACTCTGAGAGAGAAAGTGACTGACATACCCCGTGGCGATGTTCGTAGTAAGCCAGCTTGGATTTGGTCAAGACAAAGAAGCGCACTTTAAAGTTGGAGGGTGAAGTCCTTCTCTTCTGCTGGGATTTCTTGATCAGCAGTTCCTCCAGGAGCACACAGTTATTCATGGCTGAGCCAAGGATGTTTGTCTCCCAGGACATGGCAAGTCTACGCTGAGCACCCGTCAAAGAGAGAAACACAAGAAAGAAGACAGTTAATTAAAAAAAAAAAAAAAAAGTTTAAGAGGTAGCGTAGGTGCTTTGAGCTCTATCTTCCCATCTACAGCAAAGCTTCCTTTCTGTCACACCATAACCACATCCTCTCTGAAGTCATACAACGAACAGCACATGTTGAAATATAAGGTAAATGTTGTGGAAAAAAATAACACTTGAGTGACATGCAATAGATGTGAATCAATGATTAAGGATTAATTAAAGGGGTGTGGCATGATGAAGCATCTGTGTCCTACTCGCTCATCAGCTCTAAATGCACACACTGAACATGGATGCACAGGRTRAGTGTCCCTGCTGTCCTCMCAGAAKTAGGTCATGAATCCTGATTTCTTTYRTGAAGGAATGATGCCTTTCCATTTGGAGTATTTAATTCTACACAGATTTCATACGCTGGATTTTGACCAAGTGCCCCATGTCATGATTTAGTTGACAAGGTGGTGTTTGGTCAAAAGTTGGATCCGATGGTTTTGGAGGTCTTTTCCAACCTTAATGAGTCTGTGATTAGGTGAAAGTTCCTACCATATAAGCAAAGAAATGATATCCAGGATAAAATTGTATACGGAATGATAAATATTTGCAGTCGGTAGATATTTTAACTGACAGTTACATTGTGGATGCAATCAAGGCCAGTGTCATCAGKGAAATGGCACAAACACCCAACCAAACACATCTGCTTTCCTCAGCAAACACATCTGSTTTCCTTTTAGGGCAGTCAGCACCAGGCTAAATATAGAATTATAAAAGAAGTAATGTGCATCCAATGCAGTCAGTACAACAGCAGTGTTCTGCTTTAAAACAAATGAAATTCATTTTACTCTGCTCTTTAATTTTTAATATTTTGTGTATTTTTTGTGTTACTGATGTATGATTATATTGCTRATGGTATCGGGGCTTGGAGAGATGGAGTCTTGTGGAACATGGGAAAACAGCAATATAAGTATTCCTATTAATTTGATATTTCTGAAAATTGTTCCAGTGTAAACCATTTACTGGTGCTGAGTTTAATGCAGCATTAGGGTACAACGAGGCAGCTCCTTATTGCTAATGTATTTTTAGAGCTGTTTGCAAGCTCAAAAGAAGATACTAGATTTATTTTAAACAAAGAGGTGGAAAAAGTGGGAACAAATACGAGAATTACGAAAAAAATGAAGTCTTAGGATTTTTTTAGGGCAGTTCATGCAGTGACTAGGGAACCATATTCTCAACAGAATATATTGCTTCTCCCCCTCCAAGAAAGAAGCGGCACATCCCTTCCTTGCTGTTCTATGAGTTATTATTTAGGCACTCTGTTCTAGGCATCATCAAACATTCATTACCAATTTTGTTCAATGCTAATTAAGAACTTGCATTTGCCATAAAAATACAATTTAAATATAGCATTTGATGTACAGACTTGTAAGAGAATTTGCTTAAGGCAATGCAGCACCACAGACAGAAACAAGGGCAGACTGAAGCTATTGTGCAGCTGACGTTGATATAAATACATAAAAAAATATAAAAATACATAATAAATTAATAAACAAATAAATATGGTGGTCTTGCTGAAGACAAGACGCAGCAGATATTGAAACATCTGTCACACTGAAGTCCATTAAACCTGTACTTCATTTCTTGGCAGAGTGACAGTACCAAGAAACTTTTGTGGTGAGATGACACAAGTGTGTTATCTCCTAAAAAAAGCCTCACTGCTGTCAAGGGGGATTTCATACCTATCTGTAGACCAGGATGAATGCCCAAGCCAAATTTCCCGATTCTTGTGTGAGCCAGTCTGCCTCATGCAGTACATGTGTACAAAAAACACAGAGTTTGATCAGAGTTTTCTAGAACTGAGCCCTGGGTAAGCAGCAGCGATTTGGATAAATTCCAGACCTTGCACCTCCAAAATAAAGGACCACTTCTGCATGACATGACTTCCCTTGTGCTTGAAAATTTGCTAGTTTACATTATGCTCAGAGATCCTTTCTTGTGATTATGAAACCAAAAAATGTGCAGCAGAATGCCCTGATAAACTCACAGATTTCCCTATGCTTTCAACAGTGAATTACCCCCCCAAAAGGCTTTGATTTTGATCAACGCACATTTAATTTGATTTGTGTCAGTACAGATAAGTTTATAACGACAGATTTTAACAGCATTGCATTTCTTGCTAGTAACACTTAGGACTGTGACTCTTTCTAGTCTCTTCTTCACACTAACCATGGTGTGTTAAGAACTTTGTRAAAAATCTTTGCAGCTTGGACCAAAGCGGTTTGCAGTCTGCTGGTGGAGATACACAAGTTGCCTTATCAGAAAATTGAACATAAATAGAAATACAAGGGCGTGACACGCAGTTCTACAGAAGAAATGAGAAGTACAGGACAGCAGAGCTGAGACACAGAGACCTCTGAGGGGAGCGATGCTGCTGGAGATGGAGGATGTGGGGGAAGGGGAGATAAACCAAGGTGGTGAGTAGTGGGGGGAGAACCAAGAAATTCTTTCAACRCAGTGCCTGGCAGCTTGATCTGTTCATGAGATTAGAGATGAGCTCTCAGAGGGACACGAGGAGGGGAGTGAATTGATCAAATACACAGATAGGGGGCTTGGCAAGTGCGCTTGGTTTGGTGTAAACACGGCATGGTGTGACATGATGTCTGATGGGAAGGGCTGCGAGGGGCCAGGTAAAAGGTGAAAGAGAGGAACAAGGAGAAACTGAGCATACAGACTGGATACAACACGTGCAGAGAGATGCACAACAAAATACAAAAATAATTGCAAGAAAATAATCACAGATTTTGGCCTGGCGTGTTAGGACTAGCAGGATTCAGCAGGTGGGATTGGCCACTCGGAGTTTTCCAGGGTTTAAAGTGAAGGTGGAGCAGCTAGGAGAGTAAACAGGGAAAAAACATGAATGACCATGGGGCAGGAAACAAGTCAACACAGCCAGATTTGGTTAAACATGGGGTTTGATATAAACACAGRCTGCATAAAAATACAGATTTGATATAAACACAGGTGTTGGTTTCAGTGAGAGCTGCTAACTAATTTTACTTTACAATACCTTTATGGGCCCATTACTCTGTTGAACTGGGGAGGAAAGTAGGGGCTGACACATTTTTGTATTCAYTCTTGCCACAGATGTACCCCTTCATTTTTCTTTTTTCACTTYAATTCCAAACCTCACATGTAACAAACACACAAATCCTTTAGCATAGCAAGACAAAACCACAAGTGAATGCTAAGTCTAAAGAATGTACAGCCAGGTTGACACATATAAACAAAAAACACATGGGTTAAGAATTGTATATAAATTTAATTGTACCTTTAGGAGAGAGTAACCCATTTAGGTGTATTTGAATTTAATTTCAAACATCATTATTTCCTGACCAGATTTTAGAAAACATTCTTTGTTCCTTTCAAGGCACGACCTGGAGACATAAATCATTTGTCATTATCCATCTGGGTCAATAAGGGTTATAATCCTTTCAAGGAAAGCTTCAGGCAYTGAAGTGCTTCAGGACCCTTCTAGAGCTGAGTTGGATAACTATCTGTATTCATTTATAAAGGTAGAAATGCACCACGTGCCTAGGACCAAGTTGGCTGCCTGATAAAGCCTTACTGACAGGGCTTCTCAGGAGGGCTGGAATATCCCACTCATTTCTGGAACCTGACCTTGTAGGGTGGGACAGTTTTACACTGAATGCTCCTTTTAAGAATTCTGGCAGTGCTATATATTGCAAGTTACAGAAATCCTGTATCTTTAGCAGAAAAAAAATTAAATTTAAATGTCCTGAATATCTTAAAACCACTGTAAGACTAAATTTCAAGATGAGGGGTGATGAATTTTTTAGGTATCTTCTCTGCTTYAGTGCTTTTATAAAGCTTTCTACCATGCATCCTTTGACACTTTTCTGACCATATGCAGGAAAATCTGAAATACTTTAAATGATTCAGATTGAAGTTTGAGCTGCTGTGTGCTCTAAATATTCCTCTGTGCTGGGCAAGTTGAGATTGCAGATAAAGCTCATCTTATCAACTGTGGCCTCAGTGGATTATTTTTTTTCTTTAAATCACCTTTGTTCTTTCCTTGCTACCTCCTGCAAACAGGTTTTAAAGAATGTTATTTTAGGGATTGGATTTTTTTATATGGGTTTTACCCAGATTATGCAATTCACACTTTGATTACTGCAGACTCTGAAAATCTCCCCACCCGCACATCCTGCTTCGATACCRAGGTTTATGTCCTGAAGGCGGCAGAGAAATTTATAAAGCTAAATATAGATAGTTTTTGTCTTTGTAAAAAAACCAGTCTGTAAGGCTGCAACTCTCTCTTCACTCTCATAAATTGACCTATATCCTTCTATCATGTGCAATATTTGGGTCAGGTTTACTGCCTGGGTGCCAGCTCTTCCTTTCCACCAGCTGCTCAATGTGATGATTATTACTCAACTTCTAAGCTTCCATAATTCAACCCATTCTCCTCCTTAGAGTGTGAGAAACTCTTATTTAGGTTACTCAGCTGCCTTGCTTCTTTGGYAGTTCATTATCACCCCAATAAATGTGGCTCCAGTAGACCCAAGGCACAAGACAGAAAGCTGCAGAAAAAGGGAAGAATTAGCTGGGTCTTTGTGAGCTAGATGTGTCCAGCTTTCCTCAAACTCTTACAAGAGCACCTTTGAATCTACTCACACTGCTCCCAGTGACCCAGGGAGCTGCTCTTGTAGAAGCAGAGCAAGATTCTCCTGTGAGCTGTTTGGGAACCCTGGGAAAGTAGAAGCTTTGTTCTGATCATCTGCTGGGAGGATTGAGTGAATTATTCATCATTTGAATGCCTGAAGTGAATAACTCCCAAGGCTGGCAGGAACATAGAGAACACGTTTTGTGCTGGATGGAGAACTTGCACAGGGTTAGGACATGCTCTTCTGTGAGGAAGGGACAATTAATGTTTTCCTCAGCTCTTCCCTCTCAGACAAAAATAGAGCAGGAAAGCCTCATTTCATGAAGTCATTCCCAAACTGGGAATTTGTTCCAGCTTATTAGTGCCTGCCTGTCGTGGTGCCTGTCACTGTCTCCCTCTGAAGAAAATACTGGGACTTGCACTGCTGGCAAAACGTGCTGCAGATCCCACGGTTTACCCTGGCAATGTGACGTGTTTGTCGTGCCCAGGTCACTGATGGCTGGACAGGAATTGCTTCTCCATGCCATGCAGATGCTTTTTTTTTTTTTTTTTTTTTTTTTTTATTTTTTTGAGACCTGTTCATTTACATGTTTGAATAAGCAGTTGCCACAGGCATGTGAGCAAGAAAACACCCAGCATTAAAAACCATGTCAGGGGGCTGCTTTCAGAAACAACATTACAGCTGTGAGTGTAAGAAAGAGCTCTGGATGATTCTATCAAAATGTTCCTGGATTTTGAGCTGTGTCTTTTAAATAACCAATGAGATACCTGTTTTGTTGCTAAATATCTACAGAGGCTCAGCTCTGAGCTTTGAATCTGTTTGACTATGGTAACAGCAAGAAACAGCTCAGCTGTCATGTGCACTGCACAGTGGTGTGCCCCAGTTTTTACAGGACGGGAACATTAAACTCCTTCCCTACATTTGCAGGTGTGCCAGTAGGCTGCAGCTGATATTTTAGTCAGAGGAGTCAGGAAGAGAACGCTGCACAACGCTGCTCTGCAAATTCATGAATTCCCAAAGCCACAGCAGGAGACAGCGAGATGGGAATTAACCRCAGCAGATGGAGACATAAAGCTTGGTTAAGTCTCCTTCACCCCCAACAGGCTCCTTTTCTCTCRCCCTCCTCCYTGGTATATCCTRCAACAAAGCCTGYAACAATCACCAAAAAAGGAAATTCCTSAGCTCACTGCTTAGCCAGGCTGTAAGAGATAACCCTAACCTACACCCAACAGGAGACTGGAATTGAGTTGGAATTTGGGGTTATTTTTCAGACAACATGAGAAAAGTACACATTTATTTATTATTTAGAGTGCAATAACGGTAAAAAACAAAAGAAACGTGTTGTAGCACAGAAGAGAGAAATGCTGTTCTGAGACCATGCTTGAAAATGGGGTTATATTTACTGTGCTTGTACAATGTTTGAATTCCAATTCTGCTAAAATAACAGCACACTGCAATGGCACACACTAAATTCACAGAACTGGGGTGCCTGATACCAAAACATGCCAATTTGCAAAAAATTAGTTATGAGGTAAATGAAAATAAAATTAACTAAAGCAGTAAATTAAGATGTTGAGTCTTTGAGGCAGAGAATATCATGGTACTGCTTCACTGTCTGCTAAAGGGGTGTCCAAGCTCATTCCCAAAAGCAGGAGATGATGTAGGAATTGGGCTGCATTATCAGTGGTAGGCTTGTACTGGACAGCATCCTTATTTCAGAAAAGAGCTGGAATGGAGCAGAAAGCACACTGTAGAGTGCCACAATTGACACTCACCCTCTGAGTTCTTAATTTCTCACTTAGAACCACTGCAAGGAGAAATATCAGCAACTCCCCATAAGCTCAAAAGAGTCATCCATGGGCCTTCTGAGAACCMGCCACGCCAYCAAGAACAAGACTGAAACACACTTRTTTCATTAGYTGGCRTTATATCCCCTGTCTTAGCCACCATCACACAGAAAATGAGYCGAGAAGATCACAGAGACCGTGTAAAAAACAAGTGCTTGGCTCTGGCTGCCTGCTCCTGTTTGAAGCTGCACCATTTCACATCCTCCCTGCACAGTTCACTGAGTGCAAGGCACTAGATCACGCTCAGCTCCTGTAAAAAGAATGTGAAATCAAAGTCTGGAAAGTCCAATGAAACCAAAGGTGTGTTGGTACCTCCTACTACTCAGGTTATCTCACGCATCTCTGGAGGCGAGGATTTTTATTCCTGTCTTTCAGAGTATGATGTAACGCAATGATCTGAGACAAGACATGAGATTTCTGTCATAGAAACGAGGAGAACCATGCCCCAACCCATCTCCCCAAACTCCTTTCCTTCTTCCTATGCACTCTCCTCTCTCCAAAGCTCGCCCTGATGCTCACAGGGTACATAGCAAAGTGTGGACTTTGCTCACTATAGAAATGGAAAACTTTAATCAGAAAAATTGCGATTTTCTGTGGGGTTTGGAGCAGCATCAGTTTGCTTTGCAAGCCAATGTCTTGGTGGTGGTACCAACCAGTGCAGGGGCTGGAAGAGCAGAGAGGGAAGAAAGGAGAGAACGATCAGGAGGAAGGAGAARGGTGAAGGAATGAGACCTCCTTTCCAAAGCAGAAACATCTTAATTGCAGCAAGGAACTGCACACTTGTCTGAATTCAGCAAATCGCTTACAAATAAAAACAAAACAGCCTATTTTGTAGCCAGGCTTGTACTCAGTGTAAAATTTAGTTTAGTTAGGAATATATAAATATTCAACTCAAATTGTAAGGTGCAACTTAATTTGGAATGCATAAATATTCAGATATTCTATAAAATGTGAGCTGTGCATCATTTCAGGGTTTCTAGTTCAAATAAATGTAACTATTCTGGATCTACTTTGCGTCTTTTTAGAAATAATTAACAGGATCCAAAGCAATTATCATTGAACTGGAACTMTTTTGGGGCAATGATCGATGGGGAAGAGTGAATCTGTGAGTGACACAGCCGTGTGGCGATGAGTCCCTGTCACACCAAGGCCATTGCTGCCATCTGCCGAGGGACAGAGCGCAGCACAGAAACGGCCAAGAGTCGAGAAATCCTTCCCTTTTTGGCCATTCCAGGGAGAAATTCCAGGGAGACATTCCTGTAGAAGCGGTGACGGCAAGCCCAGCTCCACTGAAAAATCCACGATGCTAACGTCAACTCTTCCTAGAAGAAAACGAAAA
>NW_026623631.1:20235-63064 GCF_030028575.1 Malurus melanocephalus
GCCACGCCCCCTTTGGCCCCGCCCCCAGAAGCTGAGTGGAGGAGCGCCTGAGCGCTGTGCGCTACAGCCAATCAGAGCGCGGCACCGCGAGGCCGCGAGCCAATGGGAGCGGGGGAAGGGGCCGCTGGGAGGAAGCGGCGGCGGCGGCGCTGAGGGAGCGCTGAGGGCGCGCTGAGGGCCGAGCGGGCAGGTGAGGGCGGGAGCGCCGCTGAGGCCTCCGAGAGGGTCCGTGTCCTCCACCGGGAAGTGGTTCCGGCTCTTGTCTCTTCCGCACTGTCCTGGCGAGCCTCGCCGAGGAGTTTGGGCCTCCCCAGAGCCCGACCCGGCGCAGGGCAGAGCGRCTGCGGGTGTGGGCCCGGCACGGTTCCTTTCGTGAGGCGCGGGTGAAGAAGGGAGGCCGCACAAGGAGAGGCTGTGGCCACTTGGTCTAGTCAGCCTGGAGAAGAGCAGACTGCAGACAGCAGCTTCCCCCCGAGGGGCTGCGCTGATCTSTGCTCTCTGTGACCCGAGGGAACGGCTGGAGCTGTGCCAGGGGAGGWTWRRKKGRWWKTWRGRAAARGKTYYTTYCCCMRRRGGSKGKYSGGKKSYKRAMMRGSYYCCSYRKSYYYYCYTKGKYMMMRKYCCMAASCYKRAARRRKTTWARRARSYYTTKGGSMRSSSYYYYMRGSMMMARGKKGGGWTKKTKGGRWKKYCYKKKSYKGGSCYYSRRKTKRRSYWWKKKGGKTYCYTYCMRSYYSGGRWWWTWYKGGRWTYYKKKGRGRKTYYTYMCCYYYWRGGRARGGGGWYYYACCTCCCAGTTTACAGGCTGGTCTTTTATATTTCGAGAAATGAATGTTTTATGTGTTTCTAGTGCACTTRATCCTACTGCAAGTAAACCTCTGTGAAAAAGTAACATGGATTTGCCAGGAGTTTCCTGTATTCTGCACACAGAGTTGTCTCTTCTGGCTCATTTCCTCATACCCATTTTCCATACATTGTCTTTGTTTATGTTATAAACATAAATATGCTTATATGTTATAAATATGACACAAATTGTTAATAKTTGTTTCTTGGGTCATTCCCTAGGTATTTCATCTGGCAAAAATGGGCGAACCTCAGCAAGTGAGTGCCCTTCCTCCTCCTCCAATGCARTATATAAAAGAATATACTGATGAAAACATCCGTAAAGGCCTGGCTCCAAAGCCACCCCCGCCTGTGAAGGACAGCTACATGATGTTTGGGAATCAGTTCCAGTGTGATGATCTGATCATTCGGCCCTTGGAGAGCCAGGGTATTGAACGGCTGCATCCTATGCAGTTTGATCACAAGAAGGAGTTAAGAAAACTTAACATGTCTATCCTGGTGAACTTTTTGGACCTCTTGGATATCTTGATAAGGAGTCCAGGGAGTATAAAGCGAGAGGAGAARCTGGAAGACTTGAAACTGCTTTTTGTCCATGTGCATCACCTTATAAATGAGTATCGCCCTCACCAAGCCAGGGAGACACTGAGGGTCATGATGGAGGTGCAGAAACGCCAGCGCCTGGAGACYGCTGAGAGATTCCAGAAGCACCTGGAGCGAGTGGTGGAGATGATCCAGAACTGCCTGGCCTCCCTGCCCGATGATCTGCCTCATGCAGAGGGGGGACTGAGAGTGAAAGTGGAACCCATGGAGACTGATGATGGCAGCAACTGCCTTGGACAGAGTGAAAAGCAGAGGGAGCGTTCTGGTGGCAAGAGAGATCAGGTTTTGGACAAAGATGCAGCAATGTGYAGCATTATTGATGAAATGACATGAAGAAAACACGTGGTTTTGTTAATGCACTGCAGTGAGAGACAGAAGGGGTTCTGAGGCTATATGTTGTATTTTGTTTTGCTGTGATACAAGCAGACAATAAGCATTTGTCATGCACCTGTCACCTGTTGTGAGTGACTGGGCAAATGAAAATGTTTAAAATTTTCTGACTCGTGTTTTTTTTGGTAGATATGGAAAAGTATGATTTTTGTTAAATGTATCATGTGAGGTGGTAGGCACAGATTAAAGTTGGCTTTTCCTGTTGTACTTTCCTTTGTCACTTCCTGCTTGTTTGGGGTATGCCATTCTATATATACTGTGAGTCAAGATAAATGTCCTACAGAAATGGTTTCTTGCACAAACAACACACAGGAGCTTGGAAAACAGGCATGTAGAAACTCAAATTACATCAAGGCATTCCTCGTGGTCATGTTTGAGGTAAAATCTAAAGCAGGTAGATTAACTGTTGTCCTGTAGCTCTCACATTCTTATGTTATGTGACCAGAATGGCTTTCCTGGGATCCTGCCACAGCCAKCCTGCCTTGCCTTTCCCATTGTGGCAGAGCAGTTTCAGTATCCTGCTGGTAATTATCAGAATTGTTCCTCTAGCAGCTCTCTGTAGTTTCCTGTTTCCTCAGAAATGGCAGGAGCAGAGACGAAGCATTGTCTTTATTAAAGAGTTCTGCTTTCAGCTACTGCATGCAAAAATCAACCTTCATCCTTCTTATTATCATTCTTTCCTACAAATGTGTTGCTAATTTGTCTCTTGGCTACATTAATCCCTTTGTTTTTCTAATTTTCACTTCAAAAATCTGTCAGTTTGGTGCCTCTGCTGTCCTATAAGATAGCCATGCAAGGCAAGGTCCAGTTGTAGCATCTTCCACTTATTTATAAGTAACTCCTGAGTAATTAATTTTTTCTATATAAAACACCGTGAGGTAGAACTCTCTGCTGAAGCAGCTGAATTTCTTGGCCCTGGATCAAATACCCTCGATGAAAGGTGAGGTTCTAGCCGAAACAAAATCGTAAGAGCTCTTTGGGAAGAGTTTGGTGATCCAGGTGCAGGGAGAATGGCTAGGGAACAGAATTTCTCAAAAGCTGTATTTTAGTTTTTGGTCAGAGTAAGCCTTGAGTCTGGAATGACATTGTTTCCACACTACTTTCTCAAATCACCTCTGTATTCTGGATTTTTTACTTTATATTGCAAAAGCGCAGATGCATATGGAATTTTGAAAAGTAAGATGAAAAAAGGATGCCACTACATTAGGCTCAGCTGTGTAACAGGAAGACAGTTTTTCAATACTGCCAAATGAGCTCTGCCGAAGAAAATTTGCCAGAAGATGCTCCGAGTTGCTTCTAAGTATTAGAACGAGAAACTTATGATTAAAAGCTTGAGTAGCTCATCCTAGAGAAGTGTTACTTGACCAGGTCCTGTCAACTTACCACAGTCTGCTATGTATTATGTAATATTTTATCCAAATGCTGTTTTCTGTGGCAAAAGCAGGCTTGGGAAGCACTCTAGGGCAGTGGATTGCTAGTAGTTGTGTCAGCTCAGTGGTGCTGTCAAGTTTCACTTACTGTCATCAAACAGATCTGGAAAAAAACGAGAAGCAGATTTGTTTGGTGCTGCACCTTCAGTCAAAGCTCCACCAGCAGGAGCTCAGTACGCTCGTACCCTGCACAGCAGCACTTGGCTGTACTGCAGGRCACAGCCCAACAGCCCAACCACGGGCAAAACCATCCAGATCGCACTGAGAGGCACCCACAGCTCTGTCTGGAGATGATGTGCTGAGAAGGAAAACCAGAAGTTTACAAAGAAGATCATTTTTCTTGAATGAGAAGGGCAAACGGGAGTGTAGATTCTCATCTTCAGCCACAATGTTKCCGTATGTCTGTGTGAACTGGATTCTTCTCATGCTGTTTACAGGTACCCAAGGGGGCATAAATAACTGGGTGGAGGTAACGTGCATCAGTGGTTCTGAGGGTTGCAATGAGAAATTTTATCCTGCACAGGAAGAGTGCAGTTCACAGAAGCTGCAGTTCTCGGGGTTAAAATAGAACTTTCATCATAGTGGCTCAATAGAGTTCTAATGGCCTTGTCTCTTGAAAAACAGAGGCATGCTGAGGGTATGATGGTTTTAAATGTGCTCCTTCTTGGGCTGTCTGCTCATCTACCAGCAGGCATTTTTACATAATGAGGATTTGAGATGAGCGGAGAACTTAGAATCATTTTAGAGAAGATGTAAAATAAGGATATTTCACTTTGGCAGGCTTTGTGAAGATGAATGCTTAGGTAGACAGAAGATCCACTGTGGCTTCTGGTATTTTTTAAACAATATGAAATTTTATTGGGACAAACTGATAATTTTTCCTTTTTTTTTTAATTCTGAGGAAGCACTCTTCCTAGATTGTTAAGAGCAACAGCAATGAAAACAACAGATTGCAAAGTGGTACTAATACAGACAGATAGACATTAAAAACTTGGTGGTAAGATAAATTCAGTGGAAAGAGATATTACAGATACTTCTTGTAGTTCTTTATAAAGCCTTTTATGATGAGTTTCTTTCTGAGCTKCCTTTTCATATTAAATAAAATCCATTGGTTTCAGAGACTTGTTTCTAGTCTGCTATTGCAGCAAAATCTCTGCATGCAGGTTTATTTTTAATTATTATAGGAAAATGTCTGAGCTGGACTGGGCAAAACAGCTTTTTCACTGTGATGAATGGGTTGCTGGGTGTTAGGGCTCAGTGTTTTGACCTGAGTAGCGTGACACAGCCTCCTGGAAGCGTGACTAATTTTTGAGGAAGCAAACCAGTTAGAAACTGCGCAAGAATTAGAAAAGAAAATAAGGTAATGGAAAAAAAAAGAGGTATATATAGTATTTCTCAGAAAAGCCCTGAAAAWTTTCTTCTGATCAGAATGGGCAAAACCTGTCTTTAGGCACAAAGAAAATAAATTTATTCAGCAGTGATCGTTCTGATGAAATCTCCTGAAAGGAGGGAAAGGTTTCCCAGAGTGGTTTTGACACAAGTCAATGTCTTTCTGTTCCCCCATGTGTGCCTTGGGTTAAATGTACACAACGGAAAAAGTGAAGAGCCAAYAGACTGCACCTGGCTCAAGAGAAGCCACAGAGTCTTTTCACCTCACTGCCTACCTGCAGAGGCTGCAGAAATGTATTTCTTCCTTCTCTGATGAGGGACATGATCTAAATGTGTCCCTGGCCTGATCATTTTCCCTCACTGCATCATCAGTCCTGGACACATCTGTTTGTGGAAAATCTGATCCAGCAATGCCTGGCGGTGTTTGAGAGATGGGAGGTTCAGGACATGCAAGATGCATAAGAAGCTTCCACTTGCCCTGTGCTCAACTGCTGTTTGTGTTTTTGTCCACAGGATCCACAGGATCAGAATTAGTTGTGATAGGAGAGGTTGGCCAGGATGTCACTGTGCCCTGCTACTACAGCGTCCACAACAGRAGGGACATCACATCCATGTGCTGGGGTCGGGACCCGTGCCCCACATCAAAATGTTCCCGGACCATTATCTGGACAGATGGCTGGAGGGTGACAGAGCAGCACAGCAGCAGGTACCAGCTGAAAGGGGACCTGCAGAAGGGGGAYGTGTCCCTGACGATCGTGAACGCCAGGGAAGCAGACTCTGGCACCTATTGCTGCCGTGTGGAGGTCCCAGGGTGGTTCAACGATCACCTGAATAACCACAAGGTTGTGATAAACAAAGGTGAGTGCAGAGGAGTGCTCTGTGTGAGTACCACTGTGGTGGGTCTGCTCCAGGCTCTGGACCTCAAAGCTTGTGATGCAGATGATTTCTGCACTCATCCATAAGTCTGATCTTGAGGATCTTGCACGTCTGCTGTTAATGTTGCTTCAATTAAGCTGCCTTTGGCATTGTTGCTTTCCCACTGTAGCCACTGCAATTAAAAAAGGACATGGTGCTTTGTTTCCTGGTGCATAGCACTACTGAGCATTCTTAGAAACACTCAAGGATTTAAGAGAAAGGGCAGCATTGAGTATTTGTCCAAAGCTTTATTGCTGCACCCTTTTCATAGAAAGCCATACTTGATTTTCCCTGCTTGGTTCTAGATTAAAGCCCAGGGATACAGCATTGGTATAGAGAAGCTTTTTATCAATTCTTCCTTTGCTTTTTAGTTTTTCCATTGCTTGTGGTAATACATTGAAGAARTGGCTGACAAATGTGCTTTGCTGGYAAATTTTSATTCTAGAAACACTGTCTCTTTCTCACAACATAAATGYCCTATAAGGTTAATTATGTGTTGATTTTGTTTTATTTTTAACATCAGCGAGGATCTCTACTGCAAGTCCTCACACTCACACCTCTGAACAGACCTCAGGTAACTTTTATTCAGGTGTTAATCTCAATAGCATATACAAGCCATACTGCAAAGGGGAATCTTAGGAAGGAAACAAAATTATGATAGATGATAGGTGTGTTTTGGCTAAAATTTATAAAACATCACCAGAGGTCAGAACTTGGATTTAAATTCTGCTTGATATTGTATAGAGAGCCCARCAGAAGGAACATGTATACATGGGAGGAAGCTGCTTCTAGGTATGATGCTTTAGTAGATATTTTAGTGGCACTGCAAGGTTTGCTTTTATTTGACTGTTGTTTTGATTTGTTATGTTCCCTTTTGTGGTATAAAATCTCACCTCACCTTCTAGAAATGCATCCCATGAACAGTAAAACAGAACTTTTCAGGAGCTAGGTGTACCCACTGTTTCATCAGAATTGTTTTATTGGACTGACTCAAAAGAGCATCTAATTAAGGCTCCTGCCTCCAGTAGCAGTGAACAGCAGCTGATTTAAGGAGAGCAATGGAAAAATGTCAGTAATTTTGTGCTAGAGTGCCAAAGAGTTCTTGGTGTGAGAAGAGACACCCACCCTGGTGTGTCTCAGAGGCTTCCCACAGCCTCTGTGCACATTTAATAATCTGAGATCCCTCACTGCAGTGGAACAGATAGTGCTCAGCWATTCCTCACTCGTTTTCTACATTCACAAGTGGATAAACTTCTGTGATGTACCCACTCAGCCGCATCTTGTCTGAAAAAGACAACACCTCATGGTGTAGCAATGGCTTATTCTCTGGATTCTGAAAAGAAAAAAACTAAATCAGGCATGCCATTTGTATTTCTCCCTGTATCTTGGATGTTTCCAGCTATGCAGCTCCAAACTGATGTTACAACAGTTGCATTTCCTTTTTGGAAGCAGAAGTGAAAATTTTCTCAGATGGTTTCTATTCTAGTTGCAGATAGCATGGCTTCCAGTCTTAGAACTCAGGGGTTTTCTTATCCCTGTGACCTCTTCCTCAGCTGATGGTGGAACAGTGTTTGAAGTTTTCAGAATACAAGTTAGTGTGTGCATGTTCCCCTGAGGGAGATGGGGAAAGGCAGGTGGCCTTGTGCCTCTGATGTAGAAATGCTTGAGAATCTCCACTGGAAGCTTGTCATTCTGTCCTCCTCAAAATAAAGCTTCTGGGATAAAGGTAACAATTTAAAATGTAAGAGCAACCATCTGGAGTTGGCCCAGAGTGAATAGGAGATTTTGTTTTCAGATTTTATATCTGGCAACACATAGAGAAGCAGACTGATGATAGARAAGACAGAAATCTGTTGGTCTTRATTTTAAATATTGCAARTARCTGTGYWCTGGGAAATTACCTMAGAATGTRCTGCRGGTCCTWATGCAAATRTATCACATTTTGTTCAAAGATATCAGTTCTGTTTATTGTATAGCTGTCTGGGGCTTTAGAAGTATCACCTGCTTTCTGTGACTGCATCACATGCTGTTCCAAGGCCCTGAGCTAATCTTCATCAGTTTTCACCCAATAACCTAAGTTTGCTTTGCTTTAGGCAAATATTTCTTTGCTTCAAGGCCAGGTTGGATGGGGCATTGAGAAACCTGGGATAGTGGAAGATGTCCCTGTGCATGGCAGAGGGTTGGAATGACAAGGGCTTTAAAATCCCTTTTAGCCCAATCTGTTTTATGTTTCTATGGCCACTGCTCCTTGGCTCCAGAACAAAATGTAACTCCTTCCCAGTGCTGAGATAACAGCAGGTGTTTCCTGAAAGCAGTCCAAAGCTCTGAAAGAGGCTGCAGAAACTGCAATAATCAGAGTTTTGTGCTGCCCTCTGAAGACACCAACCTCTTACAATATGCAGAGCCCCAGCTACTGATAGACACGGCAGTTCAGGGTCCCAAGTCAGCTGTACAAAATCTTCTCTGCCAAGGCAGAACCATTCTCTGTGTGAGTGATGTGTTTTTCTTGCCCTTGCTCAGCTCCTGGCAGCACCAGTGGATCCTCCTCTACTGTCACAAGGATCTGGCCATCGGTTTCTTCTTCAGAAGCTTCTCAGACTGTAAGCATCTCCTTTGCTATGGCACACCTAGACTGAGTGGATGGACTTGAGAGTTACTGGGTCATCCCTACAGGTCACTTCCACTGCTTTTGTCTGATTGCAACAGATTATTGTTTTGTAGTCTGTGTGTTTAGTGGTTTTGAAGAGTGCTTATGTGCTCATTATTAGAGGGGGAGGGGGGAAAAAAACCCTGCTTAGCAAGCATAAATTACTTCCTTCTCATGCAGGAAGAGCTTTAGCAACATCTGTATTCCCTTTCAGGCCTCTGCTCCCTGCTCAGGCTCCTCAGACTGCTTGGATGTGACTGCAAACCTGCAGGTACAGCAGGGGTGGGGAGAGGGGAGCTTGGGCCACCTGAGAGCAGAGGGGTGCCCTGCACTCCCCATGCAGCAGGGCTCAAACARGCAGCTCTGTGTGTCCTGCTGAGCCCTCCCTGCAGCACAGGGGGGAGGGTGGGACACCAGGAGATAGCTGAATCATTAAAGAAAATCACCAAATATCGTTAAACCTGAATAAACGAGATTTACCATAACTTCAGGTCCTCTGACAATCTCCAAGACTGTGTGTTCACACAACTGTTGCAGTGATTCTGCTTGAAACTGGGCCTGTATCTCAAATCAGGCTTTTGGTCTYGGGTGTAATTTTCCTGCAGGGTTGCCAGATAAACAAAAAGCCTTTGGGTGCTGCRTGGGCCCCACTAATGCTCCCTGTCTGGTGTTTGACAGAACACATCCGTGTCCCTTCCCAGCCAGCAGCACCSAGAGCATGGGCTGTACATTGGGATYGGCTCATGTGCAGCCCTTCTGCTCATCCTGATCCTGGCTCTGTTCCTCACTAAACGTAAGTGTTTCCATGGGCAGTTACTCCAGSATTGCTGAGGTTTGTCCATGCCACATCTGCCACCTCAGGGCAGGAAGCTGAGATGCTGTGCGAGCTCACAATGGGAATTTCCTTTATTTACTTTCTTATGCTTGGATTTATTTTTGAACCCACTACTTTACTTGCTTCTCATGGTTCAAGCAAAATTATTTGTTTTAATTATTGGGGTTTTTTTCTCTTTATGTTTCATTCTGGATGGTCCTTAGAATATTTTTACAATACAAAGAAGATGAGTGACTTTACAAGGTAAGTTTTCTGTTCCTACTTTTGCTAACAGGACAAATGAGGTTGCACAAAGAAAATGTCAATGTRCTGACCATTCCACCACATACCTTGGCTTTCTTTTTTAATGCCAAGTTAATAGAAAACACTATAAAAAGAAATTAACAACTCCTGCTGTTTTTCATTACTTATTAAGCAAAAATAAGTGTAACTGTCAGTTTGTAGCATTAGGGAGCTTGCTAACCTCAGGTGTGAATTCTCCTAAGTGGAAAGATGATTCATTATCAGTCATGATCATGTGTTTATGCGTATTTTGCATTTTTGAGTGATTTGCTCCTCTCTAGTTTCATTGTCTGTTTTTGGTTTAACACCATGKTTTTTACTCTTTTTGCAGCTATGTTGCATTTTGGAGGCCACAAGGCATGGGGRGCCATAGTGCCCTGGAAGATGAGATCCATGCAGAGGAAAATGTTTATATTGTACACTAAAGACTGGATGCATGGCTGCCTCAGTCACTGCTGGGACATTWAATAGTTTGCAAAATGTTGGCTGCTCCCTCTGCTCAGCAGCTGAACATGACTGCACAACTGAAGCATTATTCACATCCTTTCAATAAAACAAATAAAAGCTACACTTTTAATTAAAATCTTTATCTACCTGWTCCAGAAACAGAAACCAAAACTGGCATCAGTGGAACTTTCCATTTCCTAAAGAAAGTTAGGATTATATTTATTATCTGCTTCAAATTCTCACTTCCCTTTTGGAAAAATAAAAAAGAGGAAGTGCCAGAAGGGCACAATTGTCTTCACTGTGGATTCTATCTGCCACCTACCACAGTCTGTGCCATCAGAGGGCAGGAACAATCTCATAGCTGTGTGACAAAGATGTCACATGGCCAATCTTGGCAGTATTAGTGATTTAATACACACTTAGTTGTATTTTTACTGAAATCTGGTATAGCCAGTCCTGGTAACAGCTGAGTAATGCAATGTTCTGACTGATTCATGCTCACCTGGAATTAAATCTGGAGGAGCTATGGATATTCACCCCCTGATTCCCTGGGAGCCTACAGCATCAGTCCTTCAATGGATAGAACAGTCACAGCTTGCGTGCACAGAATTATGACTAAGTGTGAGGGTTTTTGGCAAAGTACATYACTATTTTTCTGTGGCTTTCTCCTCGAGCACATCTTTACCCTGAGAAGCCCTTGAGGTGAAAATTTCATTGCCAGATCTCTAAAAAAACTGAACAAAGCTGCCCCACTTTGTAAAGTTAATGAGATTATTTTCTTTACTTGCAGAGAACTCAAGGACATCACACAGAATATTGGCTGGAACTTGACCCTGCCTTCAGACATCTCTAGACACCAAACAACTCTAATTCATAAGAATGTTGGATGTTTGGTGGATTTCACCTCATAATTGGGGAGAGTCTGTGGCCAAGTGCCTTTCCTCCATTATTCCTCATTTAGGAATGTGTCTCAGCTTTTATTCTCTGCAAAACTAAACTTTGGTTCACTTTAAATAAATAAATGGAGGCAGCCCTGTGAGTATGACTTGTTGAGGAAGAGAAACAAGACACCCAAATCATCTTTAAATGGAGGAATAGTTGTCCCCAACTGTTTCTAAGAAAGTATTTTAAACAAAGGCTGGGAACTTCTTGAAAGAGCAGAAAAGTAGCACAGGCAGGACAGACACCAAYTCTTACCAAATATTGGTCAAATCACGTTGCCCTGAAGCTCATCCCAAGCAGCAGTGTGGAATTACCCGACACAGACAACACTGCCACAGGGAAAACTCACAGATGCACCATAAACTTTCTTCCAGTGACTCAAATTTAGACTTCAAAATTATTTCAGCAATGCACTGAGGCATAAAGRCACAATAATAAAATCAGTAGGTGTTTCTGGTAACAGCTGAGACACTTGAGGCCACGGTCTGGTTGTGTTTGAGAGGAGCTGGGGTCAGTGGGGCAGTTCCCCCTCCCTGTTCCAGCTGGTGGAGATGGGAAGGCAGTGGTTTCCCCAGGAATCACAGAGGGTCTGGCTCAGGTGGGCTCTTGCAGGTGAAAGTTCTTGCAAAGACTCACAAAGGAGGGAAAGGAAGGAAGGAAAGAAGGAAAACAAATGAGGACAGGTGACCTTCGGCTGTTTCCTATTTCCACTCATGCTGTGTGTTCTCCTGGGGCTGAAAAGGTTGAAAATGTGGAGGTGAAYTCATGGCTGACTGAAGAGTGGGAGCTCAGATATTGGGTGACCACTGATCYAAGGACCAGGAAAAGTGATGGACAAAACCAGCTCTGCCATTTTCTATCCTCACATCATATGTAGCTTTGTGTAGGGAGGTACTGAAACCAGAAAGGACCTGCTGATGTTAGACTGTGGTTTTGCATTTGGCTATTAATAACGATTACTAACCCAAAATCTCTGCCCCTGCTGCAGACATTGCTTTCCTTCTGCCTGGCTGAGCATGTTGCTGCTGCAGGCTCCTGCCCATGACTGGAGCTGGAGGAAGTCTGACCTGGTCTCAGAAAAGATMTTCAGCAATTTCTGCTTTCCGCAATTTTATGTAATCAGTCTTTACTGGGGTCAGAGCTGGACATGTGTGGGGTTTCCAAAATACTCTGATTCCAACTGCTCATGTTCTTACGGAGTTTGTGGGCCATCCTTAAGGCTCCTAATCATGAAAGATGCTTGTYTATAAGGATATTTTTAAATTTATATTAATATTGCAGACTAATTCAAATTAATTTTTACATCAGCAAGTTTTTAATGTAAAATCCAGTTCTAGAATATCCGATAACTAAAATCTTGAAGCAACCAAAATCTTTCTGCTCTGCAACTACTTGGTAAACAGACTGCAAAAGTTGAGAGGAGCAAGAATTTTGCCCTGAACGTGCAGTGTGATACACATCCATGAAGGCAGGAGCTCCCTGGGTTTTTTCATAACCTCCACTTGTGTCAGAGGATCTTGGAGCAGGAATTTCAAAATGAGCCCCAGAGACAAGCAGGTGGCACTTGGAATCCATCCACCCACCAGGACATGAGCTGATGAGGCTGATGAGCTGAAAACTCATTTATTTGAGACAATTCTGCCTTCAATTTCCTGCCTGCGAGGAGCCACTAGATAGCAGTACAGAAACAGAAAGCAACCCGTGTGTTTGTGACTCTTCCCAGCACACTCAGATTTTGGATGGCCTTTTTCCATGCACTCTGCTGCTGCTGGCCCAGCCTGGCTGTGGAAGCAAAGCTGATATGAGGCTGTGTTCATTTTGGGGCTTTCCTGCTCACCTGTGACCCACTGTCCAGTTCTGTCTGGACAGGCTGCACAGGAATTTGTAGCTGAATAATGACCCAGATTTGTGCCCCGGGTGGGATTCAGCTGCTCCCTGCTCTGGCACCAGCTGAGCACCAGCTCACAGCACTGCTGGGTGCTGAGTGATGGGACAAAACAGGAGCATAAAGGGTCTCCAGGATGTTGGATCCCTCAGGGTGCATTAGCTCTGTCCCCAGAGCAGCTGGGGCTGTGTCACTGCATGAACTGTGCCTGGGAGAATTCAGCAAATTAGCTATTTTACGGATTGCCTTTACTGCTGAAATTTTATTTGCTTTTTTTTCAATGCTAGCAAGCGGAAGAGTGACATTTTCATGGGCTTGACTATCATGATAAGCCCAAAATCTCATTACTAAAGGTGTAATGCCTGGTTAAAAGCCCATCATTTTATCATTTGAACTTGGAATTGCACTCCAGTTTGCACTGTGCTACATTTATTTGCACAGAATTTTGTCTATCTGCAATTCTTCATTCCTGACCTTTCTGCCCTGAATTACTTTTGCTTTATTACTCAGAGAAGAACTTCCAGAGAACTTATCTGTCAATTGGTCAGAAAGAAATAAAACAGTCAGAAGGAGTGAAAAATATTTCTTGAAGATGATGTTGCATTTCTTTGGGAAGGATGTGGTTTTGGCAACAAAACATTTGCAACAACTTCCTCCAAGGCTGTTCTTTGCAAACAGAAAACATGAAGCAGGGGAAAGAGAGGGGTCTTTGAGCAGAAGGCAGGAGCAGGGGAAATTAGGGATGAAGCAAATGTGAGTGAAGATAAAGTCTGAGATGGAGACTCTGCTGGATGTTTAGGGGTGTAAGAGTGTAATGTGTTCTTGCCTCTCAGCACCCCAGAACAGAACYGGGCCTTGAAAGTTCCAGGGAATGGCTGAGCAAACAGATTATTGGAATTTTTGGTGCTAGCACCATGTTGTTTTGGAGGAAGAAAGGAGAGGAGGGCAGCCTATTCCAGGATTTACTGCTCACTCCCTAAATACTTCCCAATGTCCAGTCTGGGGACCCTGGAATCATTCCCAGGTGTCCTGTCAGTGGGGACAGGGAGAGATCAGCATTTCCCTGTCCAAATCCCCTCCTCAGGAAGCTGCAGAGAGCCCTGAGCTCCTCTCAGCCTCCTTTTCTCAAACCCAGAGCCCTCAATWGCTCCTCACAGCACGTTCATCCCAGCCCTGGCAGCAGCTCCACTGGCCTCATCTGGGCACATCCCAGACCTGAATGTCCTTCTCAGATGGTTTGGCCCAGAAATGCCAAGAGTGGCCCAGCAGGGGCTGCAGCAGCGCTGACCCCAGCAGGAGATCCCCTCTTGGGCCAGTTCCCATCCGGAAGCGAAGGAAAGAGTYGCTCGCAGCACTAAAATCTGCAAATGGAGAAATGAGACTTCAGTGGCACTCACACTGCGTCTCTGGGAAGGATAAGGTCTGGTTTTCTSTCCTTCCACTGCCTGYCCTGRCATCTCCACCTGCCAGAATGTYCCGTKCTGTGCTGCTTCACTGGATTATGATACAGACCTTTATAGGTGAGTCTGCACCTGCTTTTTGTGTGTTTGCTCAGAAAGTGAAAATTTTGTAAAATGAAAACCAGTGATGCTTGTTTTATGAAAACAAAACAGTGAAAAGGATCATAAATGTGTATAGAGCTTCAAACATTTTGTTAATTTACAGTTACTACTGCTTGAGGTTTGTGGGTTTTTAACTTTTTAAAAAATGTGTGTGGTTTCCTCTGCGCTAGTTCCCTTGTTCTCTTCCCTTGCAGAGCTCCTGAAGGATGAGAATGGCTTTTGTCACYTGTTCTTTTGTTACCAGTGCTGAGAATGTGTTGTCTTGAGGTTCAGTAGCCAGTTAAATGCTTCTTCTCTGTTTATCAGTCATATCCTTTGCAATCTCATCAGTCAATAAGGAAAAAAAAAAAGAAAAAAGATTGGTAGGGCAAAGAWTCCAAAAATCTTTTTCAAAATAGCAAAGTTATTCCAGGAATAGATCAAGGGAAAAAATATTATTTTTCAACCAGGTGTCTTGGCTGGAGGATGAATGTTTTTGTCCATCCAATGACCAGTTTGTGGGAAAGGAGACAACTACAAGAGCAATTATTGGAGTTACTTCTCAGTGCCAACTGCCCTTGAGGGTGGGTTTGAGAGAGACTGCACACAAATATCAGTATACCTGTATGATCTGACCAATTATGAATGCYCCTTTCTATTTTGGATGGTCTATTAAACACCTGGAGTGCATTTCTCTCTCACTGATGAAGGACTGRGTGGCAAATGTCACAGATTTCAGTGGGACCACTCAGGCACAGCTTTGGGTCAAATCTGGGTGTCTGGAAGATCAGTGCCATGGRAAAGGGCAGGATTCCCCTCACAGCAAGAGCAGGGTGTCACAATATTGCAGTCTCAGGAAGCTCTTAATTTCAAGACATGCTCATTCCCTCCTATTTACTCTTTCCTTTGGAAAACATGTCTRTAGAAGTGGCAAATGAGAAGTAAGTTATTTAATCTTTGCAGAGGTTCTTACTGYTGAATCCAGGCTGCTGCAGCATTGAAGGTCCCCTCGCCAGCCTGCAGTGCAGGCAGATGTTGGCAGCATGAGCTTCACAGAAATTAAAAGAGGATTTGAAACTGCAAACCTGTAACTTTCTAGCAGGAGTACCAGTRGGGAACTGCACTGAAGACGCTCTGGTGCTTTGTGTCTTCCCTCTTTTCTCTTTAAATTCTTTAGTTATTTATTTACTAAAAGTCCTGCTTCTTTCAAAGAGAAGATCAAATTTTCATTTGTTAAAGGGTTGCTTAACAAGGCTCCTTTTGTGCTGAAATAAGAGCAGAAGATGAGCCCAGTTCTCCTCAAGAAGCAGCAACCTTAACTCCAGCAACAATTTCAATTGGTTTAGCACACATCTTTGTCGGGGTGACTTGAAAATATCTTTTAACCTGCTCATGCCTAACCCCTTGCTCCCACAGAGATATTTTTAAGGTCAGCTGCGTGCCTTGTTCTGTCTTCAGGACAGGGAGAGGCTGTTTGCTCTGTTTTGCTGTTTCAAGGCAAATGACCCTTCCTGTTCCAAGGGCTAAAGCCATCACCTCACAAAGCCTTATCCTGTATTTAGGAATTCAGGTTCTGGCATATCCTGCCTTCATCTCACTGCAGAAGCTCCTGCCCTTCAGGCCATGCTGCCTGTTGTTTTGTCTGCCTCCATTCTTTCAGCGTTTGGAGCTGAGGAAACCTGAACGGGTGGGCTTCTCCTGCCAATGGGATAAGCAATAAAAACCCTGAAATGTCATCCCAATAACGAGCCATGAGGCAGCCTGCCACAGACTAAAGCCTCACCCAGGGAATTGTCCATTAAAGAGAAAACAAAAGAGACATGGACACAGTTGGAAGCATCTGTTTGCTATCTGAGAGTCGTGCCAAAAGGGAAAGTCATTCAAACAGCTGGCAAAATAGAAATATTTGGCAAACCAGGGTCAGAGCTGGTGACAAAAGCAGCAGCAGGTCCTTTATGGGTAAGCAAACTGGCTGTGAGACATCTGATCTGCAGGATGAGGACAGGGCTGTTGCTCCCCAGGTGCCTCAGTTCCTGCTCCACCACATGGAAATGATAACGTGGGACAAAGGAAAGGTAGGAGGACATGGACCAGGTGAATGTGAACCAGGAGAGGTTTGTTCCTGTCTGGGATTGTTTTTTGTGCAGTGCCTTTCATGAAGAAATCTCTTTTAAGGCAATCTGTGATCTCACAGACAGTTAGGAGGAAATAATACCTTGCAAAGATTCAGACCAGATGCCAAGGTAGATATTGGCTGTAAACATCAAATGAAGCTGGTCACTAAGAGTAAGAGGACAAGGAAAGTGCGTAAAATTTAAAATCTCTTTTTAAAATCAGTATAACACTAACAACTGAAGCTTCT
Source organism: Malurus melanocephalus (assembly GCF_030028575.1). Lineage (NCBI taxonomy): Eukaryota > Metazoa > Chordata > Aves > Passeriformes > Maluridae > Malurus > Malurus melanocephalus. The sequence goes on from NW_026623631.1 coordinate 36,744, forward strand.
GTGCAGACAGAGTTCCACAAGGTAAGTGGGATTAGTTGGCAGGGCTTGCTCAGTGCACTTTCTGAGAACAGGTTCCYGTGGACAGATCCCACTGCTCTGCCAGCTTAATTAGGCCCTAATTTCACACATGAACAGGTATTTTGGACCCTGMTTTTGAGACTGTCAGCAAAAGGCAACTGTGACAGCATTTCCTTTAYGAAGGAGGTGATGGTGGACTGAGAAAACCAGATGTCTTTCACAACAGGTTCCTGAACAACTTTCAAACAGCCTCGTAGGAGAGGAGATGGGATGGGAGCAGGGCTCTCAAATTTCATTTGCAGAGTCCATCCAGTCTGTTGCAAGTTTYGAATGACACCATAAAGCCAAACTTTCTGTACAAGACATTGAACTTAACCTASGTGCCAACCCTGCGCTTGGGAACCAGTGAAGTTTAACAGATTCGATTGTTTCTACATAAAAACAAATGAGGAATTCAGTCCTGTAACTCCATTAACATMCAGTTACAACCCAAGGAACCCAAAACATTTATTATTATGTGASAGACCCCAGTTCTGCTCATCACATGTCTCCCTCCAGCAGCTGGCCAGGACCAGAGCAAGGAGCCCTGCAGCAGCAAGCAAAGCCTGAGAGCTCCTGTTGCCTGTAGTGCCTCGGGCCAGGAGCTGTCACGGGCTCCAGGAGCTTCCAGGGCTCCAGGAGCAGCCTGGTGGGCCCAGCAGCTGTGGCTGCCTGCAGGCTGGAGCATTCCTTCACATATCATTTATCCACTGCACCGTGTCACCAGAGTCACCACTGGAGGTTGATGATGCCTTAGAGGGCTCACCTGGAACAGGGCCTAGACAAAATGCAGACAATAAAAGCAGTTCTGTTTATTGAAGGACCTTCAGGTACATTCAGGRYAGTCCCAGTCCACCCAAAATGGATAATGGGYCWTGGGTTTTTCACACTTTATCAGTTTTGTCCATTTGYACATCGGGGYTGAATCCTCCAATTGCAGCTCAGCCAATGCAGTCATTGACTCCAAGTTGACTCCCCCAATTCTCTGTTGTTTCCATCTCTTGGGGCCTGGCACAGTGAAGTGTCCTTGAGTTTGGGGCATGCAGAGGAATTGTTTTGTGTAAAAATGGGGGAGCAGGAGCTCAGCACTGTCTGTGGACTCTGGAATTATCCTCTAAAAAATCACAGGGTTAGAAAGACATGAAAAACATTGAAGCTAAAATCCTAAAGCATCACTGACAGCACTCAYCTCTCCTTGCTCTCTCCCCTGACAGCACACACCGTGTGTGACACTGTCATCAGAGCAGTGGCAGGACGCCCCGTGGTGCTGCCCTGCTTCTACCGCGTCACGCGGCRCAGGGACATCTCCGACATGTGCTGGGGCAGAGGGCCCTGCCCRAACTCCAAATGCAGCAACAAAATCCTGCACACCACCGGCAGCAGGGTGACATTCAGAGTGTCCCAGAGGTATGATCTCCAGGGCTCTGTTTCCTACGGAGACGTGTCRCTCACCATTGGGACGGCCAAGGCGGAGGATGCGGGGATTTACTGCTGCCGCGTGGAGATCCCCGGCTTGTTCAACGACATCAAGAAGAACATACGGCTGCAGGTGGCCAGAGGTGAGCCTGGGGACCGTGGGGACACAGCCAGCAGGGAGAAACATCTCCCTGGAGAGCGAAAATTGGAGTTTGTGCATGCTTTGTTTGTTTGTTTTTGGCCAAAAGTGTTTCCTCTAAATCACATCATTTTCAAGGGAGATCTGCAACCAGTTGACAATTTGAGTCGCATTCAATGTGCAGTTTGGATGAAAAATAACCCTAAATTTTGCCCTTTCTTTGCTCTTCAAATGAATATTTAATTTCTCTTTGTGCAGCTATGCTTGACTTTCAAAAAAAAGAGATGTAATTAAAAAGGAATTTTTAATTTGAAGAGCCCTTGGAATGAAATTCAGTTTTTCATTTGGGGTTCATCCCAACACTGAAAAGACTTGTTTCATTCATACCGTAAGGAGACACCCTGWCATGACCCACCCTTAAGGGTGCTTCCTTCCCCTTAAGGGTGGGTCCTCAACACCCACACATTTGGAAATTTTGCCTCAGCCTGGAAGGGCTTCTTCCCCTTCCTATTATTTTTTTGAGCTGCAGGATAAAGTAATGTCTTACACAGAAAAAAAAAAAAATTATACCCATCCTCTACAAAGCAGAAAGACAATTTTTTTTCTGGCTTTTACAGAGTGCAGTTGGTGTAGACAGCATGTTTATTTGTCTGTTTTAAGCAGTACAACAGGACAGAGGGTGAAAAATGCTGGAACTGCTTGTCTCTCCCTGAGGTTGAGGGCAACAGTCCATGAAAAAAGAACCAGTTGCAAAGATCAGCAAGAAGCTTGTAGCTGAAAAATCGAGCTGTTTTATTTATTGCRTTTTTATGAAGACATTGAAAAGCAAAATCACAAAGCTTTCAAGCTTTTGGGTTCTACCATGCAAGGTTCTGGCCCTTCCATTGCTACAAGAGGGTCGAAGAGGGGGTGTAAAAGACCAGCAAAAGAAAATCTGTAAATCTGTGAATTTCTCTGACTGGTTGTGTTTTCAGCTGATTAAAAYAGCTTTCTGAATATGACTCTCCCACCTTCATTCTCAATATTTTAGCAGCCAGATAAATTTCATTCATTTCTGCATTGGTTTCCCTCGGAGTTGATTGTGAATGCTCTGACCTGGCTTTTCTCTTGGCTGTGTTTTTTCCATGCAGCCCCTCCAGTGACTACAACCACCACGAGAAAAGCTCCTGTTTCCTCCACACATTTTAAAGAAACGACTTTTGCTCCTCAAACAACCCCTGGTGTCCAGCCAATAGCAGAGACCACAGTCCTGCTGACAACCAGCACCTCCACACCAGTGACCACAGCCTCAGAGCCTCCAGCAGTGACCACAGGAGAGACCTTTGCTCCCCCAATGACTGCTGTGACAGAAAATGACATTTTTCCTGTAACTGTGGTGGAAACCAGTACTCTCCTGGATTTTCCAACTACTTCCCAAGCAGCTGAGGTGACGACTGAAGATGACATGTTCTGCTTCACGCTCCCTGGAAGTACAGAGGGTAACCAGCACCAATCCTTTCCTTTTTCTGTGTAGCAGGGATGGTCTGTGTTAGCCTGATTGGCATCACAGAGACTCTCCAAATACTCAGATTTGTGTCTGGGAATTTCTCTGAGGTGCCTATGGATGGGTGTGTCTCAGGGGGTTTAAGGAAACATGGATCAGATGTAGATGATGCTAAATTGGGGTCAACAGCCAAGGGAGCAGAGGGTCAGGCTTCCTTCAGAGGACAAATAATATGAGAGAAACCTCACAAAGTACAACAGAAATAAATACAAAATCCAGCACCTGAGGTGGAGTAAGAGAGATTCATTTAAATGTGCACTGATTTTTTTCTTGATTTGGGACAGACAAGTGCAATGGTTGGGTGAAAAAGTTCATACTTTAGAGTATGTTCTGCTTGAGAAATAAAATCTGTGAGAATTCAAAGCATGTTTAAAATTGAATGTTTTCATTCTCACACGAAGGCTGCTGCTGTTATGGGTGGTCAGAGTGACCTGTCATCATCCTGACCATTTCTGGGTCACTACTTTATCCACGTTAGTGACTCTTTTCCCAGACTGATGTCTGCACAATTTTSAATGCCATGTGGAGACCCTCCTAATCAGTGATCTTAATAAGYATTACTTTTTACTTTGTTTCAGTGACTACTGAATTCCCAAGCACAATTCCATCTTCAGTGGCTGCTGAATTCCCAGGAGCCCTTCCAGCTGCAGAGGAAACCTCTGTCATGATGGAAGAGATGCCACTCATGGGTGAGTAAGGTCAGAAGTTGTTTGTTCTTGTAAGAGAAATTAAAAAGTTGGCATAAAGAAAGTGTTGAGTATTCTGAAGAGTGTTCCAAACCTGTACTGATAGTTGTTCATTGCATCTGGCAGTAAGAAGGGTTCATGCRGAAATTGTTTGAAATCAGGATGTAAGAACAGCTGAGAAAAAACATCTCTTTATACCTTAAAGGAAGTAGATTTTGAATCACTCACGACTGTTGAGCATCTCAGGTTTGAGAGAAGTTAAAAACCTAACTTTTCCACATTGCTGAATTCTCAGATATCTGATTTGTCATCACTGTGAGTTCATTGAGCTTTCCATTMAAAATCCTTCCCAAGTATTGTTCCCTCAACTCAGAATTTAAAGGAATGCTAAAATTCGAGGATGACAAGTTGTATTTGGCCTCTTAGTAAGTGCCAAGAATCTCCTAATTTTTAACGCAGAGTATTTAGATTTTTGCAGGTCTTCTTTTGCTAGACCTAAAGACTTARAGCAGAGAGAATGTTCCTTAATGCCCCTGGAGAGGGCTCACAGCAGAGACCAAACCAAGCTCTTGAGCATTTTGTGAGGGTTTCTCTCCAGTCTCACTTGTCACCCCTCTGATAAAGGACCACATAATGCCTGCATTTTGTCATTGCAAATTTGAAGTTTTACAAAGGGTCTTGCCTCTGGGATTCTTGGGGCTACCTAAGTTGAGATTGTGACTGTAAAGAGCCACCACAAAAGCAGAAACAGCTGAAGATGTCCCCTGTTAGTGTGAGTCACATCCACTCCCACCCAGGCAAAACCTGTGTCAAACTGTCACAGGGTGTGAAAATGCATCACTCACTGGTGTCTGGTGAGAGCCACAAACCAAGCTCAGTTCTTGACTCAGCCTCCTCTCACTCTGTGAAATGATGCCCCAAATGGCCCCAGCTCAGCCTTACTGGAAGGTAAGGAAAGGCTAATTTGTTAGTGAACATTATAATGATGTTAAAACAGCAGGGGAGAAACCCAGGGTTGAGAGCCCTCCACCTCCAAGCACAATTTTTGGCAGATGGGTTGGGCTGCCTGGGGTGGATGGCTCCTGCTGACCAGACTGATTTAATTTCTCTTCTCTCTTCGCTTACTTTTCCCCAGCAACAACTCTGCCAGCACCAGCCACACTTCAGACCCCAAAAATACCTTTCAAGTATCTTTCAAGTATCCAAGTGAGCATCAGCCAGGCTGCACWTGTTGCCATAAAATTTAACTTTGATTGTGGGACCTGCATGTAACTGTCACAYCTGCATTTCTTGTGGATTTGGGGGTGGTTCCGAAGTACAGATCTCTGAGAGTGGAGTGTCACACAACAGGCTCATGACAAAATGCAGTGTTCACATATCCCTGTGGTTTTTTAGTGTTTTATTGCCTGTGTTTGTTTGGCTGTGGTGCTGCCTGTGACACTTTCTCCCATTGCACAAGTGAGAACTCCTCACAGCACACAGATTTCTGTCCTGTTTCATGGGCTGCCCCTGGGAAGCCTCCTTTTCCTGGATGAATGCTGACATTTCCCGTGGCTTCCTCAGCCACCATTTGTGGTGGAAACTGATTCTTCTCTTTTCATTGCCAGGCACTTTTGCCCTTCTCATTCCCTGAGAGTTCATTACTCCTTGACTGAATGCTGACAGCCTCTGCACCCCTCACTCCTTCAGGGGACTGTGCCAGTAATAATTTCAATTTCTTTTATTTCCAGAGGTTTCAGCAAAATCAGATGGCAGTGCTGCGAAACATGAAGATAAAGGATATAAGGTAAAACTTCCTGTGGGTTTCAAGTGTTTTTGAGTAGCAATCAGGACATGTTAATGATTTTTTGTGTGTTCATACTAAAGGGGCAGCTTTTGCAAACAGTGGCAAACTTCAGTTTAGAAGCTCAGGCACCATCTGTTCCGCTTTTCAGAGGGTAGACCCAAAGCTTGTGAGCATCCCATCTGTCCTGGACACTTCAGAAAAACCTCATCCCCTGGTATCCCTGTGAGAGAGGGGAGGCAACATCCTCAAAGTGTGACCAGGCAGGTTAGGAGGGTGTTACACTCTCCTGTCTCTAAGAAAAAGATGAGGGTGAATGAGCTTCTGCTTCTACTTTGGACCTCTCATTAAGAAGTTCATGTTAAATGGGATGAATCTGGTTTCAACATTTCAGAGGAAGATTTATTAAATACTTGACAGGTAATTCATGTTGTTTATCATGATCAGTTTGATGTGTCCTCTCAACTCTTTGCACAGGCAAGCTCCAAAGAGCATTGCAAACTCTGAGCCACCAGTGCAGCCCTTCCTGTGCAAACTGCTCTGAAGCATTCATGCTCCTAAAGCCATTTCCATTTCTGTTTTGACCCTTCCAGTTTCCCAGCTCTGCCATTCTCGCTGCCTCTGTCATAGCAGGCTGTGTCCTTTTCGCGTTGATGGTGTCGCTGGTTTGGAAACGTGAGTATCCCCAGCACACACCTGGGAAATGGTTCAGACACAGCCTGTGCACATCCTCCTGTGTCCCATGGTGACAGTGTCCTTGTGACAGTGTCCTGGTGACAGTGTCCTTGTGACGGTGCTCTGCTCATTTTATGGCAGCTGCTGTCCTTACTCCAGGACTGTGGCACTCTGAGAAGGCCGGGGAGGATGAGTAGGGGGGATGCAGCAGGAGGAATCCCATGCAAAGAAAACCTGTTCACTCACTTATTGCACCTCTGGCTCAATCTGTTGGCTCTCTTTCTACCCAAGTGGCCCAGTAGTTTCCTGGAATTACTCCCAAAACACACTGGTGTAGCTGGTATCAGAATGAGATCCTTTCTTTCCTGCTTAGCCCACAGAAATTTTTGCAGCTTGCTATCATTGCCTCTGAGCTCATTTGACAGATACATTAGAATTATAGATTTCGTTTTGCCATTGTAACATTAATATTATTTTGCTTCCAGGTAAACACGCAAAGAAGGTTATAATAAAAAGGTAATCCATTTTGTAATTTCCTATTAAAAGTTCCAGTGTAATTTTTCTTGGGGACAGGAAGGTATTGGCCACTGATTGCGATGGGTGCAGTATTGGCTTGTGGTGTTGATTACCAAAGTTGTGTTAGGAGGAAGCTTCAGATAACTTCACTCTAGAARTTCAGAAATGCTGCTTCTGTGCAGGAATGAACAGGAACCTGGGGAACTGGAGAAATTAAGCAACTCTTACTGCTCTGYAGTGACTCCAGCTTAARGAAATGCCTCCTCTACTTTATTTTYGATTGAGAACTGGGACATGATACCCTGTGTATGTGTAACTGATAAGYTCATATCTCCTGGTTTATCTTGAAAAACCACATTTTCTGTGGACAAACCACAGCGTAGTCCAGTGCAGTACCACCCTTTTTCCAAAGACCAGTGATTTTTCAGTGGTAGCTGGACCCTCACTGCCTGCTCCACCTGGAGATAGGGATTGGGGGCCAGGGAAAGTTTCTTTTCTCAATCCCCTGGTGGTTCCCCTACAGCTGCCATCACAAGGTCTGAAAAACCCTTTCCTACCCATGAGAGGAATGCAAGCCAGGTAAATCCCTCCCTGGTGTAAAATGTAGGTGTTTCTCCATTGCAGTCATTGGACTCAGCAGTTCAGGTTTGGTTTCCATGGGAATTTGCTGATGTTACAAATAAGGAAGGCTGCTCTGAAGCAGAATGTTTTTTGCCCCATYCATAGTGATCTGTGCTTCTCATTGCAGTGCTGGACCACCAGAAGGGACTGAAAAAGTTTTCAGTGGTGCTGAAGGAGAAAACAACATTTTTTCCCTGTGAAGAGCTCCCACATCACCTGCAGATGCCATGGGAAATAAAAAGGGCCTGTTCCATGTTGCACTGGGAGATATTTGTGAGCCCTCAAAATATCAATAACAAAGGCCAGATCTTCTAGTATGAGAATTTAAAATCTTTGTGCAAATTTTCCCATGTCATCCTTAAAACTCATTGCATAAAGAAGCTTATTTGAGAAAGGGCTTCATGCATTATTCATGGATACTTCTGGCATCTGCCTTCTTACTAACACCATGTTGCACAAGTGCATTTGTTTTTTCTCCATTTTTACTAATGCTCTTCTTGAATACAACTTGTACTRTGAGGAGCAGAAGAGATCACATGGAAGGCTGCCTATCTTCAAATTGCCAAAAAGAAAGAAAAGCAATCATAAAATACAGTTTTCAATGCTGTTATGTAATCAACAGAAAAATGAAGCTACAAGAATGCTGTGAGTTTAAATCAAAAATGCAGATTACTTAGAAGGTACCAGTACTGCCTGTGATTCAACATGTTTGAATAACCCTCAGAGAATATTTTAATAAACTTTGTAATTTGTTGCTGGCAATTGTGGTTTTTTTATGCCACATCCTAAGGCATTTGARCAGGAGTCAGTTATTCCCCAGGTGTTGAAATGACTGGTGTTCAGTCTCAGTTCTCCAAAGAAATACTGAAACATTTCCAGAGGTGGGAAAATGCCCAGAGGACCAACCTGGAGGGAAATTTCTCTACCCTGCCCACAGAGACCCCTGTACCACTCATTCCTAAATCTGTCAGTGAGGAGGGATGGCCCATGGAGGTTGGGGGATCATTTATGGGATGCACTGCAGAGCTTTTGTGTAACTCCCTGGGGTTCTCACCCACTCATGGGAATGGCACGGGAGAAGGTCCCAATCTGTGTCACTGTTTGTCCTCTCCATTGCCAGGAGCTCTCAGTGCAGMCTCTGGGCAAGCACAGGGTCAGAGCCAGGAGCCAGCGTGGTGTGGCAGCTCTGGATTTCCCCACTGGGCGAGCTCAGGGCTGTGGGGAGGGTTCTGAACCCTCCAGAACCCTGCAGCACCCAGCTGTGGGCTGGGGCAGACAGGGCAGGTTCCTCTTTGGGGTYCCTCTCGGTGTCTTTGGGGTTCAGAACCCGATCTGGTGGGGCTGTGGGAGGCAGAGCAGAGTTCCCAGACAGAGACCATGGTCTGTGGGCTCCCAGTTTGGGTGTGCTCAGCTGAGCCCTGCCTGTGTCCCACTCTGGTCACTGTGGCTGTCCCCATCCCAACACAGAGCCTTCTCAGGGCATCTGGCCCTTCTGGGCAAGAATCCCACACAAATCTGGAAGGAATTAAAAGAAACAAACATTAAAAAGTCCTAAACAGTTCTGATATWCTCCTTTGAAAAACCCAAACTTTACTTTTGGCTTTTTCCCCCACGAAATTAAACCTGCTAATTAAGCCAACAATTGAAGCTTCCAATTGTCAGAGTTGGGCCAATCTTTTTGCTCTTACTAATTAGCTCTTCACTAATGACTTCTTCACAGCAGAGCTGGCTCTCACTTGGGAAGGTTCTAGCACATTTGCTGTGGTGCTGGCTGRACTTAAAAGCCCTGATTTTGGGGAGTTACACAAGAGGAGAAGAAATGGGAGCCAACAAAGTGAGTTTGATCTGATCACCCATGTGGAAATGCAGCCCTGAGAAGCTGTGAGTGTAACCTACACCACTGAGCTTTTTTATTTATCCTTTTATCCACCCCAATTATTGAGGTTGAGGCTTGGGTTTAGGGTGGCAATTGGAAGCAAGGAACTGGAGAGGGTGATGTTTAAATGAAAATTCATTGAAGTTATTTGTGAGGACTATGGCTGTCAGAATGTTCAGGGAAAGGTTAAAGGGAGCCTTTTAAAATGTAGCTGGAGGAAACAGAAATGCCGCTTTCCAAAAGCAACAGAAGCCCCAGGATGCAATCTCTGGGTCTGGTGGAGAAAAGCGGATGAAAGCTGCAAGATTTCAGAAAGAAAAGGCTGTCGGAAAGGATGTCGTTGGCATCTCAAAATGTTGGCCTTTATTTTAGAGAATTTTACCTTGAAAGGCAAAAAAATACACTTAAGTAAAGATGAAGCACTGGAGCCAAGAAAACYCTCTGGTAACAGATTAAAGCAATACACAGGGCAGAGGAGCAAAGCCATTTTCTTTAAAAGTGCCCTGCATTTCCCCAGAACTCCAGACCCTAGATCCTGGCCTCCCACCACCTCTCAAAAAGCACCATGACCTGAAATCACCCAGCCCTGAGGCCTCTCCCCAGCACTTTTGGAGAGGTGCTGGAATTATCTCCGCATTTCTGGGCTTGCACAGGGAGCCTGTGGCAGGGCAAAGCAGGTTTTAATTTGTTCAGAGTCCACATCAAACCTAAATGTTGTTATATCTGGAGAGTCTGGCTTGGATCTGTGGAGCAAGGTGGTTAATTAATGAAGGATTTAGCTTCTGGTCCAAGCAATAATTTTTACTGGCCCCCAGTACTTTGTGGACAATTGTCTGTATCAAAATGACCGATTAAAGAGGGCAAAGGAGGTCTGACTTGAGGAGATAATGACCGAACTGCCCAATTAGCATGGAGGAGGTACAGGAAAGCAATTAAAAAGGGAGATCTGAATATTTTGGGATTGACTAATGAGAAAGCAGGAGGAAATACTGGGGGGAAAAAAATAAGGGCAAGCGCTGGGTTAGGAATACAAATCCTTTCAAGAGAAACCAGAGGAATGAACTAAATATCATTTTGAGATTAATAAGRGACCTCTCTTAATAGACTTTATTCRAKCTGACTGGTCTGACAGTCCCTTTCCATCKCAGTAGCACATTTCATTATGTTTCCAGGTTTGTTTCTTAACCTTAATGTGCTTTTCTAGGCATTTTTTTAAGGTTAATATAAATAAATCTCTTGGTTTCAGAGGTGAAATGTAATTGGAGCTTAAGAAAGAGCAAGCAGAAGGGAAGAATGTGGCTKAGCACATAGGAAATTAGAAATAAGAATAAATAGCATCATGGGACTTGGGGAAAGAACAGAGATAACCACACAGTGTGAGATGAATGCAGGAAAAAGTGGAAAATTTTAGCGTGGTAGAAAGAGGAAATGGGACGTGCTGCCACAGACATGACAGCAGATGGCAAAATTGAGCTGCAGAGCCTGAGCAGAGAATTATCCGGAGGGATGAGGAGAGGCTGTAAAGGGGATGCAGATTTGCTGACACCRAGCAGAACAAAWGCAGCCTCCTCTGTGAGGATGGAAKTCCCTCAGGASAGGAGGGACTGAGCTCATGGYTGGCTCCAGGGAATGCTTTCAGCWCCTTTGGCYTGGGCTCCAGCTCAGGTGTCYTCTAGAAACACAATTCCCTGCAAGTCCTGGTGTCACCCAGGTTTCCTCGTGCTCGTGGTGACCTTCTTGCACTTCTTGGTTTCCTCTTCCTGCTGCTGCCTAAGCCCAGCTGGGAGTGGGGTGGTTTTGGTTTCTCTTGCTAATTTAAAACCCAAACCCCAGGACTCAGCAGCGGCTGTGATCACACTGGGGAAGCAGTGACCTGGGAAAGGAACCTGCCCTAAACCATCCCAAAGCTCATCCCAGCGTCCGCTCCCTCCTGCCACCGAGCAGGTCAGGATTTTTGGTGAGGAGCCCTCCAAAGGATCCCCTTGAGGAGTGTTTAGGAGCTAAGAGGATTGGAGTGGGGCTTCCCACAGACAACCCTCATCTCCTCACTCTGAGTCACAGAATCCATGGGTTGGAAAAGATCTCCAAGATCAATTCCAACCCATGACCAATCCCCACCCTGTCACCAGCCCAGTGCAGTGGGTGACAGCTCCTCAAGCACCTACCAGGATGGTTCCACCACCTCCCTGGAGAGCCCCTTCCAATGCCTCACAGTGCTTTCATTGCACAAATTCTTCCTGATRTCCAACCTGAACCTTGGTAYGATTTCTTCTCGTCCTGYTCCTGACCTTCAYCTGGCCTSAKCCTCCTTGCAGGGAGCTGCAGAGARCAAGGATGTCCCTCCTGAGTCTCCTTTTCACCAGGCTGAGCCCCTCAGCTCACTCAGCCTCTCCTCTCAGGAYTTCTTTCCTAACCTCAGCTAAAGAAACTGAGACAGGAAAGACCACAAGGACACTGGGAGGAGAGATGAAAAATTGGGGTGTGCAAAAACTGGGGGAAGTATCGGGAGGAAGATGCTGGGAAATAATCTCTGGTTAAAGTTCATTGCCTTTCTTTACTCTTTCAAGCATTGACCCTTCTCGAGGGGGAAGGGAAATTTACCACTTCCCCAAACACCTTTTTTATCATTATTATTTTTTTTTGTTCTTAGGAGAAAAGAAGCTGAATGTTCTCTGGCTATTTCAAAATGCAGCTTCTTAAGTATGCTTTTAAGTATTGAAAAAAAAAGTAACATTTTGTGAGGGTACATTTACATTATTTTTTAATGCCCAGGGGAAAGAGGTGTGTATTAGGTAATCCAAACCAGGGCATAAATCCTATCTATAGTTATGTTCTAAAGCAAAGTGTGCTAAGGCCTGGCTCTATCCTCTCATGTACATATTCAGCTGATGTTAGAGAACATTGAATCCTGGAAGGTAACTTCTTCTGATTCTTAAATGTACATCTAATGGAGATTCATTGCTTCAAAGGCGCTCTCAAGCACCAGAGCTGGTGTCACTCTTAACTAAGCCATCCAGCAGTTAATAAACATCACACAATCATCTGCATATTTAATGCAGGGCAGAGAATTTCATGGAGAAATCTATAGCTTTTAATCCAGTGATGAATCATTGATGGGATTTTGGATTATTCACTTTGTGCTGAGTTAAGTTGTCTCCTCTGACGAGCGAGGTCCCYRACGGGGTGAGCAGCAGTGGCTCTGCTGATGGATGGTGCTGGGGTGAATTATTTATTGGYCATTTTAGATCACTTGCCCAGCAGTGAACTCAGCCCGTTAATTTTGAATCTGTTCATCTCCGTTCCTAAGTGCACAAAAAGGTTCTCATGTACATGAAATTCATCTTTCTTCTTTCCTCCCCCTCCCTCCAGTGAGTTACCCGTGAGGTTGGGGTTGGGATGGGATGGGATGGGATGGGATGGGATGGGATGGGATGCAAACTCTCCCTTTGGGGATGCAGTGGCAGTGTCCTGGTGTGGGGGACTGTGTGTCTGAGCTGGTTTGGCCTCTTCAGCTCCCACTTTGTCCTATTTTAAAAGCTGTGGAATGAATGGGAATGGTTGTGATTGCTCAGCTTGTCATGGACATGGCACAATCCAAGGGAGATGAGCAGAGAGAAGGTGGCAACGGACCCAGTTTGGTGAGCAGGGAAAATCCTGCAGGCTGCAATGATCARGCACTGATTTTATTAAAAAATACTAAAAATTTTATTTCCACCTGCAAACCTCAGCCAATGCTGGGGCAGAGTCCTTTCCCAGGGCTTTCCTCTGAGCTCTGCTTCAAGGACAAGGGACATTCAGTCTCTTAGTGGAGCRGAGAGCCAGTGCTGCTTTTGAATTCTGCTTGGTGTTTTATGCCCTTGGTCCATTATCTAATGGGGAATATGATGAGGTAATTATGGAAATACACAAATTGCAACCTCATGAATACCAAAGAAATTCGTGATGATCCATGCTAAAAGAATGCATAAAAATGCAAATCATTTGTAAATGGGGAGCAGTAAATCTTGTTAGTATTAATAACTTAGAGCATTTAATTGCATCAGGTCTTGATGAATTCTAACCAAAGCCGTCTGAAGAGATGGTTTTAGGACTCTTATAGTGTGAACTGTGTACCATGAGGTCAAGGGGAGCTCTAAGTTGGCTGCACTTGGTGGATCCACCTTTGGCTCCCTCTGCAAGTGCTGCCTGGTTGGTTCTTCTGTGGGCTGACAACGGGATTGAGGTTTATCTGTTTCTGTCATATCACAATGCATCTTGTTTGAGTTTCTGGGAGTTGCTCCCAGCAGCATCCTGGGGACGAAAGGGAGAAGAAATTCCATCTGTGCTCTGATTTTTGCCGTTTTTGTGCTGCTGTTGTGATACATCTGGCCAGGTGTGAGGGGCTTTTGTTCAGAATCTGCTGGGTCGTGATTCCACCTGGAAACACGCTCACTGAAGCTTTCCCAAGTCATTAACAAACTCTTTGTTTTTTTTCCTTTAAATTTTGCCAGGTTGTGAGAGGCTGGGTGTTTGGTAGAGTTCCTGTTTATCAGCTCTTCCTTTCTCTTTAGTTCATTCATTCCCWGTCTGTAGCTGAGTTACTCTGTCCTAATCAAAGATACTGCATGGCACTTCCACACATGAACCCTGCAGCTTCATAAAACCTGATGAAGGAGACGGGAATWTTCCAGGGGAAAAAGAGAAAAGGTCGTGATTTATTGCTTATAAACAGCTCCCTGGATCTTATTATCTTTGCTGTGTAGAAGCCTGGAGATCTAGATTGGACTTTATAATTCACATTGAAATTCAATGTATCACATGTCTCCTGTAAAGCCACGTTTTTGAATGATACTCAAACCCTATTAAACAGGTACTCATTAAACCACAACACCTTATAAATTCTTCCTGAGTTTTGTTGACAGTACACATCAAACACGGCCCGTTAAGTGCTTTTCATTTTCCCGGTAGTGGGCTATGATAATGCATCACATGACAAAATAATGTGTTTACATGACAGATTTAATGCTTGATCTGCTGCATGAAATGCTTCGGAGCACCAGAAGACAAAAATGTAACATTATACTTCCGAGTGTCTATTAATTCTTAACTAATAATAAATTACAGTGGGACGCTGATGGAAATGGATGAGAGAGGCACACGGGAGGAATTCATGAGGATCACTGACACGGCAGTGAATGCTAAATGCAGACATCATGGCTGGAGTGAAAACACAGCATTTCTGGGTTGGCAAGGGACCCACTGCTGCTCTACGGGTCTGGGCTTTTCTTCTGGGTCCTGACAGATCACACAGATGAGTAGTGAAGGTTACATCAGATTTATTGTCACTCGTCCCTCCTTCCAAAACAGTGCCAGCAAGGAGTCCCAGCTTGTCCTGTTCTGGGAATTGTCCAGGCGTGTGACCAGACTGACATGAGGGTGCCCTACCTGCCCTTGGTGTCACATGGGGCTGAAAGGGTCACCCACTTGTCCCTCTCAAACCCTGTGAGCAGCGTGGCTTTCTCTAGCCCATTGTATTTATGAATGGTCAGCCTGTGCCTGATGGCCGAGGGGACACCGTGGGATGGCTCTGTGGACATTGCAGGGATGAGGACAGGGCCACAGCAGCCTTTGCATGGACATTCTGCAGAGATGAGGGGTTCATTGAGGGTCCAGAGCAATCACCAGTCATCCTGGGGTTGGGAGAGAAACATAAATCAACTCTTGTTCACAAACTCTCTCCCATTAGCAAAAGAAAGTAACCAAGTTTCTGGGTTTTTTTCCTGCTAGAAGACCGTTTTCCACCATCTCTTTGGCTCTTCTGCCTGGGAATTGCTCCATCCCTGCCCCTCCTGTGCTGATCCATGTAACCTGCCCATGGCACAGGGCATGTGGCTCCCACCCTCACCCTGCACATCCCAACCACTCCAGCAGCTCCAAATCCCACCCGAAGCAGCTTTGCTGCCTCATGGATGAGCTGCTGTGTTTAGAGCAATGTTTTCCAGCTTTGTTTTAAGCATCACTTCCTACTCACCCTCAAAGCAGAGCACAGACAAGTCTCAAGCCAATCTGTTCAAAACTGTTATTTTTCCTTTTGAAAACCTGTAAGGAAACAGTTTTTACTTCCGTTGTTTGTAGTTTTCATCACAAACGGTTGTTAATTCTGGAGTTTCTCCATGAGGAATTGTCCCTCAACAGGTCTCATTTCTCCACAGAGCCAAATCCTTCCCCCCACCCAACTCCACTGTAATTCACGACATCGTTGACTTCCAGCCCCAGCAGAAAGCTGCCAGAATGTGGAATTTCAGGAGTGATATTCARCCACTTCACAAGTTTAGAGCATGAGGGCAGCTGTGTCCATTAATCTTTTAAAAGAACCCAAATCTCTGGTTTTYATTGCAAGTGGGAGCCGGGAAGGAATTGGTATGTGGGAAAACAATGCTGTAATGATGACATACAATCAAAGGGAGGGTAATAAARCTGCTATTCCTCTGTACTTACTGGGGGAGTTGGCTGGGGAGCAGGAGCTGAGGCTTGTTTTAACTACAGACAGCTCTCTCTTTTCAGTTTTTATGGCTTTCTCAATCACTTTGCTCATCTGCTGCTGGAGGCTTTTATTTGCTGATAAGGGCTGTTAAGCAGTTGGAAAGTCAGACCAGTGAAGTTACATAAAATGCAGCAAAGGGTTTGTGCCAGGTTAGAGCMGAGATGCTGGGGGAGGGAGGGAGATGGGAGAGCTCCAGCCCTTCCTCTTGGCAAGGGAAGGGAAATGTCCTGGGAAGGGGACAAATTTCAGTAAAACTGCTGTAATTTGTCCCTCTTTCAGGATGGGCCATATATACATATTTAAGTGTCTAAATACACATTATATTTACAGTCCCTGTTCCTTGTGCTGATGGGACAATGGGTTCCTGTYTCTCACTCYTTTTCCTCTTTTTCTGAGAAATTTCTAACACCTCCTTTAACAGGAAAATGAGCAATAAATGTTGATATGCAATGGGAGGGGTGCTGAGGTTGCCTTGCCCCAGTCCAGTGGTCTGAGCAGCATCTTTTAATGAGGAAATGACCAGTTAAGCTCCAGGAAGTCTTGGAGCCACATGAAAGGCTGCTTCCCCCAAAACTTTGTAGTACATGTCATTATCTGGAAGCAATCAATGATGGAAATGGCAAAATGACCAGATTTTAACAATTTTTCTTTGAGCAGGCCTCAGAGCTGTCTCTCTGCAAGCCTGGATGCAGGAAATATTGTTGGGCTGCATCCATGGTGAATCTGGCTTTTTTTTTTTGTTTGGGTTTAAAAGTTTATCCTATAGAAGATTGTTTTTGTTGTTGTTGTTTTGGTTTGTGTTTTTTTTTTCTTGCAGAGGGAACAGTGATTCTGGGGCTGTTTTGTTCTTTCTGCTTTCTCAGCCATTATTTATTTATTCCTATTTGCCCCTTTATGAGAGAATTAAAAATTAATCTGGAATGTCATGTCTGGAGGGTCGTGTGCTATGTATGTATAAAGAAACTGATATAATTTTTGCATTTAAAGAAAACCCAACCAACCACATGAAAAACATGTTCCCCATATCCATCTATCTTTCAGGTACCTCTCAAACTGCCAACATAATTCAGTTGACCTGCCAGCACTTTTACCAGTTTGTCCAGTTTTATGATTTTTAACAGGTTTCTAATTTTCTCTTTTCATGTCTCCCAAGTGGAGGATTCTCTTTAAATCCTTTATTTCTCACCACCTCTTGGCAGCTTCAGTTATTGCACTACAGCAGCATCTCGCTTTCAAACAAATCCTGGAAAAGCAKGCATCCTTTTCAAATGTCACCTCCCTTTTGGTCAGCACCTGAAAAATGAGAAGTGTTGGGTTTTACTAAAGCACTTCAGTTCCCTTTTGCTCTTTCTTTTTGCTCTGAAGCAAATTGGAAAAATTCTGTAGTCCCTTCTTGTCTCGCCTCTCACAGATTGTGTATGATAGGTGGGTAGGTGCCTTTCTGCCTCCTGCTTTTAGTCCTGAGAAATTTCCATCTAACCCCAARGAAATATGAAGTGAAAGCTGATGACCCTGCCTGGAAAAAGTCCTCTGAGATGTGACAGCTCCTCCTCCCCAGGGCAGAGCAGCAGCACAAACACCTTGGGAGAAATGCTGCTGACTGCAACAAACCGTTCACTTAATTTTCCTTTTCCTCCTTGGAAGCAGTTTGTTCAAAGCCCTCTGCAGTCAGGAGCCTGAGAAAATAGTTTTAAAAGCTCTAGGAAAGGATTTAGTCTTTGCATGAGCTGACAGTCTGCAATCTTCAGCGCAGAGCAGTTAATTGAAAACCGGGGAAGGAAWGGCTGTTAAAAGGTATCATGTGAAGCTTGGCTCAAGGCAGTAAGGCTCAGCTTTCAAGATGGTTTTCTCCCTGTTTTTCTTCTTGAAAGATGTGCAGGTTCAAGAGATCTGAGAAAGTTTGGATGGCCATAAAGTTGTTCAGCAATGATGGACCATCTGCTGCTGCAGAGCCAGAGCAAGGTGCTCTCTGTGAGAGCAAATGCTTGGAGGGGCTGAATTCCTCTGTTTCCACAAATGTACACATTCTCACATTGCTGCTGCACCTCTTTCCTGTGGCAGCCTGGCTTTTGGGTCCAGCACACTGGGCCATGGTGGCAGCAGAGCAGGTTGGTGCCCTCCCCTGACTCTGGCACCTCTCAGGCTGCTGCGCTCACTCTTGCCAGAATTACCCACATACTTCATAATGCAGAAAATCACCTCCAAACTGTGGTCTGTTAGCTGTGTGTAATATTGGCCCTGAATATGAATGTCCCTTCAGGAAAGGGTGGGATGAATCCTTTTAGAAAAGGTGCAGCCAGTGAGTCTGCCCACAGCCCCGCAGCGTGTTCCCTTTCCTACCCTCTGCAGGAAGGATTTGAGATCTCTTTGGCTGATGTTACATTTTCTGATGARGATGCATTAAAAATGGATTAATTTTTTTTTTTATCAGGCTCCACTACTTTCCTGCTGGGGCTATTTATGTAGAACTAGATTTAAACGACGCCTATTTCATCATAAATTGTATTGACCTGGTAAAATCCATGCCGTTTTCAGCAAAGTCTGTTCCATTTCGAAATAAGATATAAATCTCCTGACTTTAGAAAGTTTTTCCCTAAAAAAACTCTAATTTGAGGCACAGTTGAGGTCAGAGCGAGGTAAAAATTGAGATCCAAAGTTTCTTGTGCTCCCTCCTCAGCTATCTCATACCAAAATCCACCATGTTAAACCCACCCAACCCCCAGAAAGTTTTACTTCTTGGCACTTGTGACTGTGGGTTAATAAAATCCACTCTATTTAACAAACTCAGCTTCCATCCTCCTGCTGCACCACCTCTGACCCCTCGGACACCCAGAAAAGAGAACCCAACTGCCCCTCACTTCCAAGGGCTCAGCCTGGGATGTGTTCCCAGGGTGTTCTCACTCCTCCATACTGAGTTTCCCACAAAATGTAATTGCTGCAGCTTTCTTTTAAGACATGGCCAGAGCAAGGAGAGGTGCTGAGGGCAAAATCTGTTCCTTGTAATGAGTTACAGTGTGTGCTCATGCATTGGAAACCAGGAATTCATTTCTGCCCTTCGCTTGAGAGARTCTAAACCTGCTTTTCCCTATAGAGTGCCTGAGAAGTGGCTGCTCTGAAGCAGAAACCGTTTCTTCCATTGTCTGGAGACAGAATACTGAAAAAACCCCCATGGATTTGGGTTCTTCTGGTGGAGAAGTTACTGTCAGAATGGAGTGGGGTCCAGTGAGAGAGAGGTCTGGGCTCTGGACTCTACACCCCCACTGCTCTGCATTTTCCTTTCAACCAAAYACACAAGGTTTTGGAACAGGAACAAAGTCCTTTTCCCTTTCTGTGATTTTCTCAGATACTGCTTGGACCCACATGGGTCTCCTGCCCCTTTTGCCTACAAAAATTCTCGCAGATGGATCATTCCTCTGGATGSTCCAGCTTTGGCTGGATCATTTCCATGGCAGCTCCTGATCCCTGTGYAATGCCCCCCTTTTTTCAAGCCCTGGATCCTCTCCAGCAGCCAAACACCTCTGCTCAGCCCCAGGAACTGCCATGCCCAAATTTCAGATGCAGAAGGTACTTTTATCTAGCCCTGAGTGTATGCACAGAGGAATAACTGAGCTACTTGATGAACTGATTAAAGATTCATAGTTCTTAGAGCACAGAGCTGTCTTTTGGGGAAAATCCTCGATCAGAAATCCATCTCTGTCCTCACTAATCCACGTATTATTCTCTCTCATTACTTTCTAYTGATTCATTTCCATTTCATGYTGCAGCACTGGGTCACCAGTGTGTATCTGATATTTCAACACATTATTTAGCTCTCTCCTGACTCTGGTATTTGGTTAACATGGTTGACTCTTCTCTGTCTATTCATTTAGTGATGGTATCTTAATTTTTTCTATTAATAATACCAACATCCTACTGATCAGTTAGCTGGTCATACTTTGACTGAATCCAAAGTTAACTCTTTTYTKCCTTCTCTTTTCTTTCCATTTCACTACCTGCAAAATCTTATCAGGATTTTTTTTGTCTTTGACTTTGCAAGGGGTGCAAACCCCCCCATTTATGGTGTCCCCATGGGGAATACAGAAAGCAGGGAGCTCTCCTGTGCTCTCACATAGCTCTAGGTTGCCACTCGGCCACTGAGGTGAAGTACATGGGGAATTTAGGGAGCTTTACAGGGGAATATGTACCCAGACTGTCACACAGACCCAGTGTAGGAGGCTCAGACTTCCAGCTGTTTTCTCTTTCCATCTATTTTTGTTCAGCTATTTCATGGGGGTACAGAGCACATGAACCTCCTCCAGCAGGTTCACAGAAATCCTTTATTYTCACAAAGCTGCRCCTCTTYATASTTTCCATTTTCCCGGGCTGAGCAYCCATTGGCTGTTTGCTCTGCAGGGTCACYRYYGACAAACCTTYTTATCCAATCACATCCTGGTTGGGCAGGWTCTATGGGCTCTGTTAACCAATCACAGCCTGACACATGRGGCTATCACAYRTCAATAACACAGGYTATTCYCTGGTTACATGACCTGCAGCTTTAACCCTTTCCACACTGTGAGATTGAACAGGGGTGAGCAGGATCCAGCAGGAGCTCGTTCTGTAAGGCCTTTCCTTAACCCCAACATGTTCATTCCCAAAACTGCAGCCATTCCTCCCCTTTCTTCTGGATTCACCATCAGGATAATGACAAAAGGCAGCTGGGCTGGGCTCCATGGCCTGGTTTCACAAGGTTTGAGGACAGGGCAATGCCTTAATTCCAGGGCTGCAGTAACTGCCCCATCCCTTGCTGGACAGAAAAGCTGCTGCAGAGACACCTCAGCAGGGTTTTGGGGGGCTTGGCTGCTGGAATGGTTCCTCACAAACACCTCTGTGACTTCCCTGTGGCTGGTAATGGGAACACAGAGGTTCTTACAGATAAAATAACACAAGTCTTTTTAGACTAAAACCCCTTATATTTTAAATTTCTTTTTTACTTTCCACCTTATCAAGCACATGTTGTTTCTTACAGTGCCTTTCTCCACCCAGCACCAGTATTTTTTCCCTTGGAAAACACTCATTTCCAATACTGGCTTTGACTATTTTTGTTAAACAAAACAACCTTTAACACATCCCGTGGACCCCTACCTTTCTAAATCCCAAATTGTTTTGTACTTCTCTTTTTCAGCAAGTTCAATTTTTTTAATCTGCTTTTTAAAAAAGTCATTGGCACCAGGGTGGAACCAGCATCCTGAGGTTTTTTYCCACATAATTGGGAGCACAACTCACCTTCTTCCTTCTGCTTGGCCCTGTGTGACTGAGCTGGATGTGTCCATGCTCTGTAGTTCAAGTACTTCCCGTGATAGAAAATCTATCAGGCACTAATGGAAGATGTTCCCGTAGTTAATTACTCCCTTTGGTYTGTAGAAAAATAATAATTAGAAAATGACTCCCCATACTTAGCTTGGATTGATCCAGTTTCAGCTTCCAGCCACCAGTTCTCATCCTGGCCCTGTTTGATAGATTAAAGAGCTCTTCCCTAACAGAAAATCGTGTGGATCCTTTAGAGACCTCTTCACCTTCTCTTGGTGAAATCAAAGAAGCGGAAGCTCTTTGGTCTCTCCCTGCAAGGGAAGTTTTCCTGACAAGGGTCAGGGCAGGCCAGCRGGGTCTGGGTCAGAGATCACAAACCAGGAAATTTTTACCTTCTTGGCCCATTTTCTGGAACTCCAAAATAGATGAACTGTGAGAAGGGATTGGGCATTTAAATACATTTCCTCTCTCCCCTCTTCATGATTCAAATGAACAGAGAACTAATGGATAAAATTAATCAGGCGCTATTTCATCTGTCTCCATGAAGAGGCAAGTGAACGTTGAACTGTATTAAACATTTCTCATGGGAAAACTGAGATTCCATACAAATACAGTTAATTAAAGATTGAGACCAGCCAATTGCATGAATACATACAAGAATGATTTGAATAGGGATGCTACAAGATTGGAGGAGGGAAGAAGGAAACCTGTCCGTGCCCCTAAAAACCCATTTGAACAGCTTAGTGCTGGATTTCATATTTAACTTAATAAAGGCATTTACTGTTAATGAGATGATGAATGTGCTGGAAAATAGGACTAAGTGATTAAAATAGGAAATTCATGAGATGTAGCTCTTGGCAAGGATGGAAATGGGAAGGAAGTGGGTTACTGGGAGTATGTGAAAGAAGAGCTGTCCTGGGACCTGCCAGATGGGCAGGTGGGCATCCAAAAAAGTGTCTCAGAGCCCTTTTCTTGGCCTCTTTGGCTACCTGACCTTCTTCCTTCCTTCCCACTCTTCCTGATGCTGCTGACTGTGCTGCTAACGAGCCTTGATCGTGCTGCTGCTCTCTGGGTCTGCAAATGAATATAAATGAAAAGAAAATCTCTGCCCCGTGATTTTACCAACCTATGTGCATTTRCTTGTCCAAAACAAGAGCACCAGAGGCTGGGTTAATGAGAAGCTGGTCACAGGAGCAGAATCCTGCTCAATAAAAAAAAAGCATTGTTTAGTCCCTAGATCAGAGGAGATTTGGGAGATTCTTGCATTCTGCTGGTATATCTGGGTGAATTTCATGGATTTAGTGACCTCCAAGCAAGGACAAAYGGCTTTTGATCTAAAGCCATTCTCTGCAAAAAATAAGATACAGTTTCTGGAGCCAGAATGCAAGCATTGTTACAGAAACTGTAACAATGTATGGGACACACATTTGGAAATTTTTCATTCGTTATAAAACATTGATCAGATTAATTCAGTGTTTCCATTYGCCTCTGGAACTGACCTTCTCCTGGGAACAGGCTGCTGGAGTGTTTAATWCTTAGATTGCTGCAAAAACGACCTGCAGCAAGAACTGCACCAAGGAAATGGGAACGCAGGAGAGTTCTGTCGCAGCACAGCTCTCACTGCCCTTTCCATTCAGGGTAAGGATCATCAGGCAGCACAACCCCTCAAATCTCACTTTGCAATYGCAGAGTTGGCGATTCTGGGCATTTTCCTGGTACAGCAAAGTGAGGTTTGGCTCTGCCCTGGCGTTGAAGGGATGAAACCTTGCCTTTCTGGGCATAAATCACTTTTAGTTCTGGCTTAGAGGAAGTTTTGTACCTTTATTTGGGTRTCTGACACTGCTGTCACACCCTGTGTGACAAGTGTGAGGATAAGAAGGCTGTGCTGGCTCACACAGTTCAGATTTTAATGCACCAACAGCCACAAATGCATTGAAGGAGAAGGAAATAAATGAAAGGTGGTTTTGATTTCAAGATGCACAGGCACCAGCTGCCACAGGGAAGTAAAAAATCTGTGAAAGGAAAGATAGGATCTTTGTGTTCGTGTCTGCAGAACAGGCCAGGGTGTAACACAGGAATGCCAGGAATGATGGCAAGGGAGAACACGAGGGACAGAGCAAATCCTTGGAAATGTTTGGCCATTAGATGCCACTCTTCTGCTGCATTTCCAACAGACACAAACTCCTTCGGTTTGGGAAAGCCGAATATAGCTTCTTCCTCAGCCTACAGGTTTAATTCATGTGAGAACTTCACAATAAATTTTTGATCAAGAACCTTCCACTTCATCCAKCTCCTGATTAATTTGATTCCCTGCTTTAATGCGGTTGAAAATTCAGGGACCAGCTCCCTTGTGCTCAGAATAAAAACAGCCAGTGTATTTTGTTTGATTTAAATCTCTTTAGGTAGCAATTGTGAGATAATTTGATCATCAGCTCTGGGGTGTAACTGTTGAATTTGTGCAGAGGGTGGCATTTTAGCACTGCAGAAGGTAAAGGAGGCCAAGAAAAATACATTAATAACAAGAAAAAAAAAAGAGGGTCCAGCAGGGAGTTGTTTTGCTGATACTCCTGCGTGTGCCATGCAGTTGTCTTACAATTTTGGTCAAATCAAGGATGCTGAAAGCAGCACAGAATGATCCCAAAGTCAGAGAGACTTTGCCATTTTCTGGCAGCAAAGTCTGTAGAAGTACATCTGTTCCACCTATTTCTCCACTGTTTTCTGCAACAAAAAAATAAATGGTTGCTTGGCCAACACTCAAACAAGCAGCACTGACTCCTCAGATTGCATTCACATTGCATGGACTCAGTTGAGAATGATGGCTTACATGGGCAAAGCAGAAACATTTTTTTTTCCTGGAGCATTTGGAAGTTTTATAGCAAACTTACATCTTAGTTGTAGGGAACTAACTAGATCAGTACTAATTAAAGACTGTTTTAGATTTTAAACCCCAGTCACTTATGGCTTGCAGATGTAAAAYTCCCTGGTTTTTGCTCCTCGCTAAGATTTCGTTTGCTGTTGCTGCAGTCAGCAAATGAAAAGCTCCTGCTTTCTGCGACGTACCTTGCTGGGAGGAAAATTGTCAACACATGAAGTGAAGGAGGCTGGTGAGGAAGACATTATTTATTCTATTTTAATCTTTTTAATATCCATGGRTAAGGGGCAGGGAGCCTGCTGTGATCTCTCCACAGGTGACAGGGTGCCTCTGCCCAAGGTCACTCATTGATGCCTCCATTTGTTTGCTTTGGAGCCCACTTGTCCTCCTGAATAATTCAGGAGCAGTTGAGGCCCAGGAATCCTCTTCAGTGAGCTCAGRAAGCAGGCAGGGCTCAGCACTCAGRGCTGCARGTGGCTCCAGACCATGGAAGTGCAGGGCATGGGCTCCGACTGGGACCAAACTTACAAGTTTTCAGAGAAAAAAATCAGCTTGGTAGATGTGCTCCACTAATCTGCAATGACTTTGGTGTTGGTTTTTCATTTCATTGACATGCTTGTATTTTCTCTTTCGCAATATTTTCTTTTTCTGTCTTCTTTTCTGCATCTGTGCGAAGYAGGCAAGGCAATTTTCTGTTTAAATTGCTTCTGGGGAAGGCACATTTAAAGCCACCAAGATGCTTGAAAAGCATGTTTAAAGACCTAAAGCATCATCTTAGGGCCCCAGCTGTACATTCTGAGTCCTGCAGTGTGTAAAAAAGGGCCTCAATCTCGATGGGATCTTCTGATGCTTTCAGGAAAGGAAAGAAAATGTGTCACGTGCAGTAATTTTTGATTGACTATCATGGGAAAGTTTCCAACCACAAATTCATTGCAACAAGCTGAAGGAGGCTTTTGGAAGCAGGTTAGGCCATCACCCATCAAAGGCTGGTGTGTTGGATCTTGCAATAAAATTAAAAATATCTTGATGTCCTCTTGGATTCCCTGTTTCTGACCTGCTYTCCCAGACAAGGGTAGCAATCACTGCACCATCGACCTCAGTGCTTTTGTAAAAACTTCTGTCTGGCTTTTCTTCTATGAATTTGAGCTAGATTGGTGTCAGATGAGATTTGTGTCCTCCCTCATGTATTCCTGTTTTGCTCCCCATGTTAGGAGCATAGGCTGAGATTGTCAAACTTGGAAAATTACTTGATTTTGGGATACCTATTTCAAAATGAGCTTTAAAGAGCAAGTTTGATGCCCCATAAAGCTATATTTTATTTTATTTCATTTTTGTTTGGTTGGTCGGTTGAAACAGTTGATATTTTCCATAAYATAAACCAAACACAGGAATGAAAAGCCACACACGCTGCTGCTGAAGCTGCTGAAGTGCTTCATCTTGACATTTTCAGACTGGAAGACAGATGYTACCAAGATGCTTATGGGATGACCTGTGTTTTTCCTTAATGAGAAATCATTAGCAAGCAAGCATTCACAGAATGTCTGAACTTAACTGAAATGGGATTTTTCTGATAGAAGATATTTTGTGGAAACTTACAGTTGGTTTTAGTTTGGGTTTGTTTCTTTCTTTTTTTTTTTTTTTTTTTTTTTTTTTTTTTTTGGCAGTTAATTGGCATCTTCCCTCTGTGCATATGCTTTTAATCCTGCTTGTGTGATCAGACCAGAACTTCTTCCCACGAGATTTCCCCTGTGTGCTGCTCTGTGTCTCGTTCCCGGGGTTTTTGGGTTTTTGCTCTGTGGAGATGCTCTGTGAGAGCTGCCCATCCTTTCCCAAGTGCTGCAGCAGAATTTGTGCTGGCCTGTGAATAAAAGCTGCTGAGTTGTGTCTCAGCATCTCAGCTGGCTGCAGCCTCAGTGCCAGTGAAGTGCAGGAGGTCTGTGAGCAGAGGATGGAGCTGGGGAGCCCCAGGCAATGTTTGATTGCGGCTGCTTGTGGGAATCTTGTGCAACACCACACGAGGATTCTGTCTGTGACTTGTTTGGTTTCAAAGCCTGTGGTCAGACATGGGCTATCTGGGACATTGGGCAACTCAGTTGTGTTCTGCACTGTTCTATTTCATGTAAAAAGGGAGAAAAATGTTATATTTGTGTGTGTAAAATCTGTTTTTTATGTAAAATCTGTTTTTTATGTAAAATCTGGTCAGGCTCACTGTGGCTGTGCTCTGCTTGCTCTGTGCTACCCATGAGTGCAACAGTGATTGTCCATTAATTGCCTGCTGATTGATTGAAAACATAACTAAGGTGTTACTGTGTAGCCTGTTTTCACTAA